>NC_077230.1:234430195-234492695 GCF_027887165.1 Monodelphis domestica
TTCAGGGAAGGAGAAGGGAAAGTGAAGGGAGGGAGAGAGAAGAGGAGGACAGAAGACTTTGAGAGTGGAGAGTAAAATCCATGCAAAGAAGAAATGAGTGTTGCTGTGTCCCTTCTGCTCTTGTGGTCAGGGAGAAGTTTTCCTCTTGAGGAGAGAAACCCAGGAGAGAGATCTCTAAGGGATGGAATTCTCTCTCCATGCTATCATTTAGCTGTCTTTTCCATTTCTCCTGTCTAATATTCCTGGAATAAGAGGCTCTATAACAAACAAGCTATGTGACTGGACAAATTACTTGAACTCTCTGCATCTCAGTTTCCATGAGGCTAATAATGCTTGCAGAATCAACTTAGAATTGTTGCAAAGACAGTACTTTGTAAACTTTAAAGCACTATGTGAAATGGAAATGACTACTGTTATTGTCAATAAAAATAAGCCCCTTCTAGGGTCACTGCTTTGGCTTGAGGAGAATGGGAAGAGAAGAATAGGGAAAGGGAATGCATTAGGAAAGGCATAGACTAGTTGATTTAGGAGCCAGGGAGTGGGATGGGGAGCCATTTGGTTCTAGAAACCATGCATATTATAGGTAGGTGGGGGTAAATAAACTCACAGTCTACTCTATAGATCCTTCCCCACTCCTGTCCAAATCCTTCTCTTGAAACAAACAGAAACAATAATGCCAGGACAGTTAAGTGGCATAGGGACTAGAGCACCAGGAGGACCTGGATTCCAGTTTGACCTCTGACACTTCCTAAGTTGTGTGACTCTGGACAAGTCACTTCACCTTGATTACCTTAGTTTCCTCATCTGTAAAATGTGCTGAAGAAGGAAATGGCAAACCACTCCAATGTTTTTGCCAGGAAAACCCTAAAAGGGGTCATAAAAAGTTGGACATGATTGGAATAAGTGAACAATAAAAACTGGGAGACCCAAGGAGACTTTCGGATTTGTGGAGTGCTTTTTTTTGTTTTGTTTATGTACATTTGTTTATGTGTTATATTCTACCACCACCACCATTCTTCACTGAGTCTTATCTTCAGTGCCTAACACTTTCATATAGTAAATGTTTAATAAATTGTTTTTAAAAAGATTTTATTTTTCTAATCATGACTTTTACAGTTGATCATTGAACAATAGTGCCAGCAAAGTTCTCCTGGTTGTGCTTATTTCACTTTTCATCAGTTCTAGCTTTTTCAGAAATCATCTTGCTTATTATTTCTTATAGCATAGTAGTATTCATTATATACATATGCAGTTTTTTTCAGCCATTCTCCATTTGATGGATATCCCTTCTTTTCAGTTCTTTGCCACCACAAAAGAGCTGCTATAATTACTTTTTAAAAGTAGGTATTTTCCCCTATTAAAAAAATCTCTTTGGGATACAGACCTAGTAGATGTGTTATAGGACTAAAGGGTATGCACAGTTTTATAAGTCCTTTGGGCATAGTTCCAAATTGCCCTCCAGAATAATTAGATTAGTTCACAAGTCCACCAACAATGTATTAGTGTCCTATTTTGGCCATATCCCTTCCAGGATTTATTGCTTTCCTTTATTGTCATATTGGTCAATCTGTGTGAAAGAGAATTCTTTACTCTATTGTCTATCCTGAGTTAACACTAACTTAAGTACTTCATTAGATTGGTGAAGATGGGATTAATTCTCTTTTGTCTACCTTTTGATTGAATCAACACCATCTTGAACTAGGTGGAGGAGCTGCAATCTACTAAGTGAATTCACACCCTACCTAGTGATAGGTGAGAAGTCAGCAAGTTACTTGGAGAGATTCACCCTTTTTTTCTAACTCAGTCGTAAAGTTGTAAGTTCTTTTAAGAGTTCACACCCCCAGAAAACTGTGAATTCTTTTGATGAGTATTCACTCCTCCAGAAGGTGAGAACTTGTTCCCACAGACACTGCCCTCTGAGCAGTGCTAGACAATTTGGAAGCCGTGATTGGCTCCTGTGAAGAGGGGAGGAGACAAGAAGCCACAATAAAAGGCCCTGAATTTCTGAGGCTAGAGGGAAGTCAACTCCAAGAAGGAAGCTAACTTCAAGAAGGTAGACTCAAGGAAGAAAGTCAGCCTCACGAGTAACCTTTAGCTCGAGGCATTGTCTTGACCTACCTCTTGGAGGAAACTTGGGTGAGTGAATAGCTGGCTTTCCCTTCTGGTCTTCTGGAGAGAATTTAATTCTGGTCGAAGGTCAACAAATCCTGGCTAAGTCAAGCACTGGAGCAATGTTTAGTGAGTAGGTTAAATATTTTCTCTACCTTTTGTATTTCTCTACTTCTACTCTTTTCACCTCTTTTGTAAATGAAAGATTTATAATTTTCATATATTTAGCCAAACCATTAATTTTAACACTTACATCAGATGAGATGTACCTCAGAGTTGTTTTAATTTGCTTAGTAAATTCTTAATTGGAAAATTGTGTGAAAGTCACTTGGGAAAACACTTTTTAAAAAGCTCCATGGTTCTAAGTTTCATTATATATAAAATGAGAGGTTTGAACTAGAGAAACTCTAAGGTCTCTTTGAGTTTTAAATCTATTATCTGATTAGGCTTACATACCCTATTGAATTTGCCCATGAAGACAGAGCCAGCCCTAGGCAGAATTATAAAGGAGTAAAAATCTGTCTTCTGTAGTCCTCAATTCTCTTTGCATACCTTTTTGGACTTTCCCTTCTTCCTATCGCAGGCATCCTAATTTCTAGATCTCTATGACCTGGTACTTTTATGTTCCATCTTCTCTTATTCCAATAGTTTATCATTGCTACTTCCATGCTGTACCTCTCCTTCTAAATACTTCCTTTACCCTGCCTTCTTATATCTAATCTCTTTAGGGCCCAGGCTTGTCCATTTAATCTGAGGAACTCATGTAGGCACTGCCTTTCTAGCTATCTTCTCCACAACCTTGACACACTCCCTCACCTCCCAAATCAAAGAACATAAAGAACTTCAGCCCTATCATCCTCACTTTCCTGATTAGTGACTGTCTTTCCCAGACCACCCTTTCAACCCAAATGCCACCTTCTGCAGGAAGCCTTTGTTGGTTTTGTCTAGCTGCTAGTGCTAGTTTAACATTTCACATTATCAGTATTATTTCCAAAGAGAAGCAATTCATGGAATTAAATATCCATCAGAGTGATCCTCCAGGAGGGGATGAACAGCTAGGTGGTGGAGAGGATCAGGGGCCATAACTGAGGAAATCTTTTTAACTCGTTGGGGTATCCCCAACACTCCTCCTCCCCCACACCTTCATAATATTTGGGAAGTTCCTTGGTCACCCCCCTGAGGGGCATTAGCACCCCAAGTATTTTTTGGATGAGCTCCACTTAAGATATACTGTTGTTGGGTCATTTGGTTTGAGTTATCATTTCCCCAATTTCTGTTCCTATTGTTATCATTCCTAAAGTTGTGGTTTCTATTATCATTATTATAGTTATTTCTATAATAATTATTTCTGTAGTTGTTATTAAACTGCAGATTATTTCTGATTAGCTTTAATAAATTTCTATACTCCATTATTTTGTGGCCCTTCTCATAGAATTGGCAGGTAATGGGTCAATTAATTAGATTATTGGAGAGGGGCAAGTGCCATTGGTTGAGTATCATGCCCTTTTCCTTGTTTATCAATCTTATCTCTTAAATATTTCAATTATTTCCTAATTGTTTCCATGAAATCATTATTCTCTTCCTCTTTTTCTCTCTTTCCTTTTGAAACATATACAGCAGTTTTTCTCAAATCATCAAGATCCATTTCAGGTCACCTTGGACAATGAGTTCTAAAATAATCCCTAATCACTTTGCAAGAGTTATTGACAAAGTATCTTCTAATTTGTCTTAAGTAATTTTCTTTAGAAAGGTCAAAATCTAGGTATCGACCCCCAAACTCAATTGGTCTATCCATGAATCTGGAGGGTGTCTCATCCTCATTTTGCTTAAGTTTTTTCGAATTCCGTCCATTTGTCTGTGCTTTCAGAGCACTCTCTCATTGCAGTTAGAATCATCTCCCTACAATGATATAGTTGTAAATAATCTTCAAAGTTATTATAGTCCCGTTTGGGATTTTGAGATGGTCAGTATGCTACATTGCCTCCTTGGACTTTATTGACATAAGAAATTATTTTATTTTTCTCCTGTTCTGTTAATAAAGCCTGGAGTAAGTTTTCAGTGTCTTTGTAAGATGGATTATATTGAAAAAAAAATATGTCTGCCATCTTTTTCATTACCATAAAGGGATCTTGTTCATATGTGGGAACAGTTTGTGTGAATTCATTTATTTCTTGGGGAGTACATGGTATATGGTGCCTTAAAGTCACCACATCACCATTGTATCTTATTTGGGGTACTTCTCTTAGGGGAAAAAGGCCTCTAGTCGAATTTGTTACGTGTGAATTAGTTAGACTAGAAACAGTTTCTTTAGAAGGACGAGATTTCCTTGGGACTGGAATTGGTTTTGGGGTGGGAGAAGGAACAGGAGAAACTGGGATTTCAGGAGGAGGATTTTGGGAAGTAAGTTCAGCCAAAAGTTGAAGACCACGAGAGAAGCAGTCCTACAGCTGAGCTATAGGAGAGGTTTCTTCCATCTCCATTTTGGGGGAAGAATTTTCCTCATTTTGAGGTTCAGAAACAGGCTTGTGAAAGTCAGACATGTTTTAGGTGGGGTCAGTATTTGCCATTTGACCCTATGAGAAGTATTTATCCAATTGGTTTTGTATGCTTGCCTGCATTTTAGCTTCAAATTTTTGCAAGGTAGCATTTCTTGTCACAATATTTAGGAATATAAAAATAAAATGACCTAAGAACATAAGAAATGGGAGGCATTCTGAAATCTTTAATGTCCCTATTTTTTCAAATGCCATGAAAATTTTGTAGAACATAGTATTCAATTTTATATATTTTAAAAATCATTTATAATTCTGGTTTTAGTCAGTAGATGTCACTACTGGCTAGGGGTTAAGTCCGGGTGTGAAAACAAAAGATATGAGTGTAGTCTTTTAAAAAAGCCTTTTAATCCAATCAACTCTTCTAGATGAAAGGGGACAGACAACAAAGCCTTTTGCCTGAGGCTGAGTTTTTGTTAGTTTAGGAGTGGATACAAGGTGTCTCTCCTTCCCCTTTAGGGTAAAACCATTTCCGTCTTTGAGCAAAGTCTCCTCCTAGCTGGCCTTACCAGGTTTTTGACTTCTCACTTAATTTTAAAAATTAGAGACACATGGCGGCTTGGAAAAAAAAAAAGAAAAGTAGACCTCCAGGAGCAGGACAAGGCCAAAACTTTCTCCAGGTTTTCCTCACAGATAGTTAAGAATAATCTAGCCAGCTAGTATTGTCAGTGAGGGTTGGCTAATTGGGTTGTTTGTTCCCTAAGGGAAGGGAGATTTGGAAACAGTTTCCCCAGCTAAGACTTTAGGGCCCTGCTGCTTAAGGTTAAAAAATGGCTGTATTCAATTCAATTTAAGGAGAAAAGAAAAAATATTTTATACTCACCTGATCATGCAGCTTTTTAAATTGTGGGCTTAAGAGGAGGTAGTAAAGAGAGAAAGAGGATAGAACAGTTTCAGGGAGATTGAGGGTAGTCGTCACAACCTTCATGGATTAGCCAAACTGTGTAAAAATTAAATTAGTCTCTAGTAATAAAGGTATTATATTTTATGGGGTTTATTAAGGATCATTAGAAATCAAGGAATAAAGAAAATACAAAATAAGAAAACCATGTGCCTAGGGCTGATTAGCCCATTCAAAGCTTACTTACCACTTCTTGCAAATGGCTGAGCAGAGAGAGCCCATGGGAGGCAGAGAGCCAGTTAAATACTAATTGTGATATCGCCCAGGTAGAGACTCAGGTGATATTATAGGAAATTCTGGGAAATACCAAGGACTTCTGGGGATTGAATTCTGGGGTTCAAATCTCCATTTTACATTCTCCCTGAGGCCCGAGGAAGACTAGTCTCTCCGCTGGGTCTTGTAAACATACCTACTTTGAAATTACAATAATTTGAGGATAAGAGGAAAAGAGACCAAATATAATAATTGCTAGACTCATTGACAAAAAGCCAGTTAGGGGGCAGTCCGCTTTGGCATGAAAGTATACATACAAAACAAATGCATTTAAATCCCACACAGTTCAAATTACCACATCCCAAAGTTCACTCTGGATCTTGTGCAGCTTGTGGTCTGTGGAGGCATCTTCATGGTGTCTTCTCCAAACAGTTCAGTTTCTGGATTTGGAGAGGTATCATGTTTCTTAACCGAAAATTTCTCTCTCAAGGAATTTAAACTTTGCAATTTAAAATAATAATAATTTTACATTTCCCCTTCCAAAGAGGGTGATTGAAAAACACAGGGATCACTTAGGGATGCATGTCTGAGTTATGAGGTATATGAATCAATTGGTAAGAGAAATAAAAAACATTAAAAAAAAGATAATTTCTGTATGAAATATAGACTATCAAAATCTTATGTGTAAAAATTCCAAGTAAAAGAAAAGTAAATCTATAACAGGTCCTTGAATCAGGACCCAATTAAAAAGATCAAAGCACCGATGCATTTACCCAGTCAGTAGTCAGGACTACAGAAAATTGCCATATTATGAAAGACAGAATAGGGACTAGATTATAGGAGCCAGGTAGGAGCCAAATTTTGGTACTATCTGTAAGTATTTTCACGAAGAGTGTGGATACAAGGAAGGCCTACATCTTAACGCATGTCAAGTGTCGCAACCTTGAGTTTCACACTAGGTTCAAATCCTTTGTATTGGCTTAGAAGTGCATCAATCCTTCCTGAACTGGTTTCTTCTTCTTTTTTTTTTAACCTGTGTGCCCTTTTGGCACAATTCAGGTTAAGTCTGTGCTCCTTTTTGATCCCGTTTCCTAGAATCAGATGCAAACATTAATCACGGTCCCATAATAATTATCAATCAATGGCAGGTTCCCACAGTCTAAAGCTGTTTGGGTGTGTATTAATATTATAGCAAGTATATAAATTTAAACTTATTGTAGAATCAAAAAAGTTATAGAAATCTTAATACTGGTGACATGTGCTTCAAATATAAAAAGAGAGAGAGAAAATAAAAAACTGAAATAGTATATTGCACATGCAAGAAAAATATAATAATAAAAGAGTTTTAAAATTTAAAAATATAGCTTATAATCATTGACACATTGTGTCAGCTAAGAAAATGTAGAATACAAGGTTTCTCACCAAAAATGAGATCCGTTTCCTCTTCATACCTGGCCATGATCCACTGTGAGTACAAGCAAATGAATTTCACAAGGTGACAGTTTATTTTTTTATAAAGAATAGTAGTACAGCGTATCAAAATCCCCAAAGTTATAATAGCCCATTTAATGACAATAACAAACAAACCCACTATCATATTTTACACAAGTTGTTGTATGACATTTAAGGAACCTATGCACTGATGGATATTTGTCACAATTTTTACAGACATAGTAAATCTTTCAACCTTGGCAAATACGTTTTTAAACAAAATAAAACTTATTTGGATCTAGACCATCATCAAGAAATTGAGATATCATTCTGGTGGAAGTAAGTGAGATGAAGAGTTATAAATGAGAGATGCTCCTCTTTTGGGAGTCATCCAGGAGTACAATGCCCTGGGATTAACTTCCCGGCTCCTTTGGTATGAGACTGTGATGTCCCATCCATTTACATTTTTATAAATGTGGGATGTGGGGATTATAATTGTATTTCACTTCAGCTACTAAAATGGACCTTATCAGAGTTGATGAAAAAAACTCATGTCTAAAAGACCCCTTAAAATCAATTTGAGATATTTAGCTCATTAATTATCCAAAGGTTGTTATACAATTGTAGCCAGTTTTTATGAAGTCTATCCATCCTTTAGGTGACAATTTACAAATTCAAAACAGAAAAAGGGCTGTTTTTATATAGGCTTATTCAATAATATTTGTTCAGTATAGTTATAGGGGAAAAGCAACAGAATATAACAGTAGTTAAAACCTAGTACATTAAAATGATTCAGTGTAATAGAATAGTATTGAATACATTAATATATGAACTTAAAACCAACACATTTAAATCTTAAACAAAACAATCAGCAAAATGCAATAAAATACAGAGATTTTTATAAAACATTGGAGTCTGAAAAGCCTTAAAAATATAACCTCCAGTCTCTTTAAAGTTCATTGATTTCTCTTTTTTTTAATCCGTTGAGATGCCTATTGTCAGAACTAGGGAATTGCTTCCAAGGCAGAAGATTGGTAAGGTGTAGGCAATGGGGTTCAAGTGACTTGCCCAGGGTCACACAGCCAGGAAGTGTCTGAGGCCAGATTTTAACCCAGGACCTCCCATCTCCAGACCTGGCTTTCAATCCACTGAGCCACTGAGCTGTTCCTCCATGGTAAAGGTGGGTTTTTGGAATCTCAAATTGGGCTGGCCCAGATGGCAAAGAGTTGCAGGGAGATGCATTTCTCCCCTGAATCTCAGGTGAGATATGTAACAGAATCAGTGCACTCAAAAGATATCCTTTGAAATATGCCTTGCTTGTAATCAGCTTACTGTTTGGAAAAGTCTCTTCCTTTTCCTCATCCCCCCCCCCCCCCACCATGGTCCCTTGTCACGTGGAGGCTAATTGTAGCCTAAGGGAAAATCACCCCTTTCCAGCTGGTTTTTGATTCTGAAGACACAAAGGGCAGCTACCAGCAGCCTGGGTCCTGGGGCTGGGCTTGGGGCAATCTGGCTTGGAGGCTGGAGATCAGCTGGGGCTGGGGCAGGGCGGGTTGTTATTGGGAGAGCTATCTGGGTCAAGCAGGTCTGGAGTGGATGAATGGAGGCAGGAGCGAGCTGAATCAAGAGGCTTTGCTGAAAAGCCTTGGAGAAACGTGGCTTAAAAAAATTATCTAGGCAATCTTAAAAAAAAATTGAGAAGTTCTCATCCAATCTTGTGGTTGCCATTACTGTAAAAATTAAATTAGTCTCTAGTAATAAAAAGTGTTATATTTTATGAGGTTTATTGAGGATCATTAGAAATCAAGGAATAATGAAAGTACAAAATAAGAAAACCATGTGCCTAGGGCTGATTAGCCCATTCAAAGCTTATTTACTACATCTTGCAAATGGTTGAGCAGAGAGAGCCCATGGGAGGCAGAGAGCCAGTTAAATACTAATTGTGATCTCGCCTAGGTGGAAACAGTTGAGATTATAGGGAATTCTGGGAAATACCAAGGACTTCTGGGAATTGAAATCTGGAGTTAAAATCTCCATTTTACAGCTGTTAAAGGCAAAATTTAGGGTTGAGACTGAATATATTATTTAGGGGTCTCCAGGGATTTAAATTCTAAAACCCAATGAAATACTCAAGTCAGAATAGAATTTTATGGTGGTTTATGTACAATAGAAGGAAGAAATTAAGAATGAGGGAGAAAGATGGAAAAGGGTAGAAGACCTGCTCCTGCCTGGCCTGAGCCAGGGGGAGTTCAGAGGCTTTAGCCAAGGGGCCTTTCTGTAAGATTAATCTAGCTCAGCTTCCAGCTATGAGACCTTCTCCAAGATGAGGGGACTCCTTGGAGGCTGGTGCCTTCAGAAAGCTAGGGAAAGAGGATTTAGTCTTAACACTCACCACATGGTTGACTAAGGGGAGCAGGCTCAAGACCCACATACCACCAGCTCCTCTTCTGCAAAAATCACAAAAGCTGCCAAAGCCCCCCTCACAGGAAGTGACGTGAAATATAAAGCCCGTTCTTTACATCACTTCCTGTGTCTCACATGTACCAATGGTGGCTTAAGCTTGGCTTAGGACAGCCCAGGGAGTCAGTCAATTGTTTCTGATTTGTCACTTGCTAACACATGAGGGTCATAGGCCATGCTCCCCTACAGTTAATCCTTAAGTGGGGGTGTATACATTCCTATTTGCTAGAATTCTAAAGACTAAGCAGGGTGAAGTAAATCTAAAATTCACAGCATGGGGGTCCACTGGCTGTCCATTGACCAGCATAAGAGTTCTTCTTATGCCTTGTAACATCCATAGTGTCTTCCAGGTCAAAATCTACATCTGGGTTAAGGACAGAGTCAGGGTTCTGTGGATACATATTATAATGAGACTGGGAGCACACAACTGGGAACAGGATCTACTCTGTATATATCTTATGTTGTACTTTAGTCATTTTTCAGTTGTGTCTGTGAATTCTTTTGAGGTTTTCTTGGCAAAGATTCTATAGTGGTTTGCCATTTCCTTCTCCAGTTCATATTTATATGAGAAAACTGAGGCAAATAGGGTTAAGGACCTTTCTCAGGGTCACACAGCTAGTTAGTGTTAGAGGCCAAATTTGAACTCATGAAGATGAGACCTCTTGACTTTAGGTCTAGCTGCCCCATATATATGTTATATACACCTATTTATGTTCATGTTGTCTTCCCTCATTAGATGGTAAGCACGTGGAGGGCAGGGATAATGTTGGCATTTGTGTGTGTATGTATGTGTGTCTCCAATGCCTAGTACATAGGAAGTATAAATAATTATTGATTGAAAAACAAGCAAAGGAATCAAAAGGACTTGCTTCAAGGTGAAAACAAAGAAAAATGATCTGAAAAGGCAGTAAGAGGGGTAACTAGGTAGCATAGTGGATAGAGTGCCAGGCCTGGACACTTCCTAGCTGTATGACCCTAGGAAAGTTTCTCAACCCCCATTGCCTGGATCTTGCTGCTCCTCTGCTTTAGAATTGATACTAAGACAGGAGGCAACTCTTAAAAAATTAAATTAAATTAAAAGGCAGTAGGGTATTCTGATCTTTGTTGGTTGGAGAGTAGAAGAATATGAGGCAGCAGAAAAAGTGAAGAGGGACCACTGAATATTTGGAATTAAGCAAGTGGACTAAGGGTGGATTGGCTTTTGAGGACCATCGAGGAATGCACAGGCACCTCTCCTGCCTATTTCTAGACATGATGATTCAGTGGTTTGTACTGTAAAGACAAAGAGCTCCCTAATTGGTTGTTGAGCACCAAATGAGTAGTTAAATAAAAGTCATCCTGAGTATCAGAGGGGGTAAAGTCAATTGCCCTGTTGTGAGCATATGTCCCCTCCTGGGATGCTAACTCTTCTAAGACAGAAAGTAAGGGTTAAAATTGGAATAAATATTGGGTGTTCTTTTCAAGACAGAAGAGTAGTAAGGGCGAGGCAATGGGAGTTAACTGATTAGCTTAGGGTCACACAGCTAGGAAACATCTGAGACCAGATTTGAACCCAGGACCTCTCATCTCTGGGCCTGGCTCTCCATACACTGAGCAACCCAGCTGCCACTGGTAGGGGTTTTTAAAAAAGGAATTTTTCATCACAGAGAGAACCCCCTCTGAAACATGCTGGCTGGAAGCATGCAAGGAATATCTGCACATGCTTTAAAAGCTAACCTCCATTCCATAGAGATTTGAGGCTCTTCTGAAAGAGGAAAATAGGAACCTCTAAAGAGGGGCAGCACCAGGAATAATGATGTGAATCTGTAGATACTCCAATATGAGAGATCAGTAAGGGTCAGAGAAATAGGAAGTGAGTTGTGGTGATTGATGACTTGCTGTTAAAGGATACTGAGGTAGCTAAAATTTTTTGACCTGATTGTAATAATAGAGTTATCTTGGGGCATGTGTCCAATTCTTCCCAAGACTTGTCAGATACACACTGATGGTAAATGCACAAATGATGAAGTCAGAAGGAATCCATAAAGCTTGGCAAAATATTTTGAAGTTTTGGACAAGAAGTCAAGACATAAGAAACACATTTTAAAAAACAAAACAGACAAAGACTTTGCAGACAAAGACTTGAGAAGAGGAAGAAAAGGCAGGTTTGAAAAGTAAAAGTCTGGTTTGAGAATGTGATCTCCCTCTACACCTTTGCAGAAGTAGGGAGGTCCACAGTTGTGTAACATCACATATATTATCTAATTAAAAAATATGTTGATCAGTTTTGTTGATTTTTTCTTTTCCCCATTTTTCTTTACAAATATTCTTTGTTAAATGAGATGGCTTTCTGGGAGGAGGGAGCTAGAGGAAGGAGAGATATAGGCAGCTTAAAATGTAAGTAATATAAAAAACAAAAGATATCAATAAAATTTTATTTAAAAAAAACTGGTATCTGAAAATGAGATTTGAATTTCTGGACTATTACTTCAAATACAAGAATGATGAGCTCCAGCCCAGGGACGGAGTACACCTGACAAGGGCTGGTAAGAATGTTCTTGCCTTGAGACTTGCAAATCTAATCAAAAGAACTTTAAACCAAAAAGGAAAGGGGAGGATGAAAACTGTTTACTTATATCCCCCAAGGTAGATCCCATAAAGAATAGCTGCAGTGTAACTAGAATAGAAGGAGAGATACCCCGGTGTTCACAGGAGATAAAAATCTAAGAAAGGAGTCAACAATAAAACCCATGCCTCAGGTCTCTATAGACAACTCCACCAAGTTATGAGTAACAAGCAAGTACTTAGACTTGTATGTTTCATGTGAGACTTATTACTGAAGTATGCAAAAGGAACAGGATTGTCAATGTGACAAGGAAATCACTTTAAAAGACTGATATATATTAATTTAAGGTCACCAAGGAATTCAGCTATGTAATTTCTAAATGAAACTCAAGTCAACAGTCAACCTTTTATGGAGTTTTTAATTACAAACAGGAGAAAGAAAGGTATTAGAGAGAGAGAGAGAGAGAGAGAGAGAGAGAGAGAGAGAGAGAGAGAAAGGGGAGAGGAGGGAATAGGGCTTAAATACCCCCTCTGTTTAGGCTGGGCCAAAAGGCCCAAGCCCTTAGATAGCTGAGGAAAAGAAAAGAGATCAGTCCCTATCACTCACGTGACCAAAATGGAGAAACAGTCTCAGGGGCCTCCACCTTCAGCTTCCTTCAGAGAAAGCTTCTCAGAGCACAACCTCTCAGAGCAAAACCTCTCCAACCACCTCAGTCCATAGACCCTGCTATCTTTAAGGAAACCATCCAAGTTCCCTCCCCTCAGTTCTCACATCTACCAATCACTGTCCATGTCTTCCCTGTGCCAATGGTGGCTCTAGCTTAACCCAGGACCACCCAGAGGTCTGTGGCTTTGCACATGTCTGTTGAAGGTCATATTCTCAAATAATTAAATCTTGATCTATGCTGCAGCCCTTCCTAAATCCTGTTAGGACTGAGTAGGGTGGAGATTGGAAGTTCCAAGACCTGGTTCTGTCATTCCAAGTATCTCTATTGTATCAATTCTAAAATCAATCATGACTCAAAGAACTTCCTGTTCTATGCTTAAGCATAGGTCAAAGCCCTTTCCATTGTTCAGCAAAAGGTTTCTGTCCTAAAGTAAATCTTAAGTAGGGAGGAGAAGGACCTCCCATGCCAAGGGGTTCACATTCCAATAGACTATGAGTAGGAAATTTTTCAAGTATGAAATTTCCCAATGGTGAAATTTCCAACATTTATAAGTCTAAGAAATTTTAAGGTTTACAATTGAAGAGGTGGAGGGAATGGAAAGCAGAATAGTATATTAAGAAAGTAGAGACCATGGTGTATCCCACCTCAGACACTTACTGTGTGATGCTGGGTAAGTCACTTTAACCTTGCTCAATCTCAGTTTCCTTCCCTATTAGATAAGAATAATAGCACCTTCCTCCTAGAGTTATTGTGAGGATAAAATGAGATTATAATGGGAAATACTAATTATTACGTATATTCCTAGATGGTTCATTGGATAGAAAGCCAGGCCTAGACATAAGGAGGTCCTGGCTTCAAATCTGACCTCAGACACTTCCAGCTGTGTGACCCTGGGCAAGTCACTTAACCCCCATTGCCTAACCTTCCTGCTCTTCTGCCTTATAACAAATACATAGTACTGACTCTAAGAAGGAAGATAAGGGTTTATTAAAAAGATTTAAAAAATACTCCTGCCAGATATTCAAGAAGAAATTCAAATTCAGAAGTGAAATTCAAAGAGGCAGAAACTGAAGCAATATTGTCACAGAAATATTATGCTACAGATAACCTGGACAGAAAGAGAATATTTGGGAAAGAGATCACAAGCCTGAAATGGAGGTATAATATAGTAGTAATATACCTCAGTGAAATGAGCATCTGCTGGAGCATTCTTGGCCCAAAGCAGAAAAGCCAATCATTTCTCGACTTGTCTTAATGATAATTTCCTCTTTCTGAAGATGAAGAACCAGTGAGGAGAGCTTCTGTTTTGGATGTGATTCTTATCAACAAGGAAGACTATATTGTCAGGGTGGAAGTGATAGGGGCTTTGGAAGGACAGAACTACCCCATCTTAGGGGCTGTGATGGAGGAGAAGAACCTGGGCATAATCTCACATACAACCCAGATTGATGAAGAGCAGGTTTTTAAGAGTTCAGAGCATGAATAAAGAGGTTGCTACTGATGAAAATTCTAGAAAGGGAGTTTGGAGGGAAGGAATGCACTTGAAAGTAAAAGTCAGAAGACAAAAAGAAACCTCTCTGAGGAGGAAGAAAAGGAGTTTCCTAAAAAGATTCATGTGGCTGCACAAGTGGCTCATTGACCAGTTGTATGTACGTTAGTTGGAGGTAAGAGCTGGTGTCAGAGAACCAGTACAAAAGTGGCAGAATGGTGTCATTCTGTAAGGATGGTGTCAAATGCACTAATCCTGGTCTTTGAGCTTAATCCTTGCTTAACTCAGATTCTCTCTCTCTCAAGACTGCCTTGACAATAACTCAAGTGCTCTGGGTCTAGGGTAAACTGGGATTTAGGGAAGTAATATGGTGGTGGTGGGGTGCTAGTGGGAAGGGGGAGAGGGGGCATAGTGTTGGCACACAGCCTATACATCTGATCTTATTCCTGATTGCACCAGGCAGCAAGTGGTTATCCCTACAATGCCTGACAAAGGTCCCTGAGTTTTATAGTTCCTTTCCTGGGAAAGGGAAGGATATGGACTTAGAGACAGAGGGAAGGGGAAAAGAAAGAGTCCAAGAGAGACAGAAGCAGAGAGACAGAGCCTTCAACTCCTGGTGGCATTTTCAAGTGGTAACTTTGGCGGGACTAAAAATCAATCTAGCTGACAGGTTGCAATTGGGAGATGCATATGCCAGCCCTGCTTAATTGTGGAATAATTAAGGATATGTCAAGATTAAAATTACTAATAATATTTGCACTCAACCCAGACTTTGTGCCTCCTCCCCCTTTCCCACCCTTCTCTGAAAGAAACCTCTCTGTGTCTCCTCCTGGCCATCCACTGAGTGTTTGAAACTAATGAATTTTTGCAAATGCAGGAGTGAGTGTTCGGCTGGGAAATATCCACAGGGCAGCTCGATGGCTCTTGGTTGTGGTTTCTTTTCTTTTACAAGATATTTAATATTTATGGCCCCTTATCCTTGTGAAGAATTAGGAGGGGGCTGGATGAGAGGGGGGGAAAAGGCAGCAGCCTAGGGATGGAGGGACTAGGAGGGAGGGGGGATTGGGATAGGAATGTTTATGAAGCTTTCTTTCTCTCTTTTTCTTTTCAATTATAAAGATACC
This sequence comes from Monodelphis domestica, assembly GCF_027887165.1. Taxonomy (NCBI): domain Eukaryota; kingdom Metazoa; phylum Chordata; class Mammalia; order Didelphimorphia; family Didelphidae; genus Monodelphis; species Monodelphis domestica. The sequence goes on from NC_077230.1 coordinate 234,445,687, forward strand.
CAAGCTAATTAAGTGCTAATAACCTTGTTAATTTAAAATGCCTCCTCTCTCTTCTGGCCATCCCAAGGAAGAATTAAACCAAAAGGAATAATAATACTATCTGACATTTTTGTAGCCCTTTGTAGTTTACAAACCACTTAAAACAAGTTATCTTATTTGATCATTACAACAGCCCTGTGAGTTAGGAGAAGCAGGTATTATGACCCTACTCTTCACTGGCCTCCCTCAAACTGAGGCTCCTAGGTGAAATGACTTGACCAAATGGCAGAGACAATATTCAAAGCAGTCTCCTGACCACAAATGTCAGGCAATGAACATTTATTAGACACTTACTATGTGCCAGGTACTGTGTTAAGCACTGGAATGCAGAGAGAGTCAAAAGATACTTCTTGTCCTCAAGGAACTTAAAATCTAATGGGGAAGACAACATACAAACAAATACCACAAAGTAAGCTATGTAGGAAATAAATTGGAAATAATTAATAAAGGAAAGATACTAGAATTAAGAAGGGTTAGGAAGGACTTCCCGTAAAAGGTGAGATTTTAGTTGGGATTTGAAGGGAGCCAGGGAAGCCAAAGAGATGAAGAGGGAGAACATTACAGGCATGAGAGACAAGCCAGTGAACAGATCTGGAGCTGAGACATGGAGAATCTCCTGTAAGGAATAGCCAGTGGGTCAATGTCACCAGATCAAAGAATATGTGGTGGGGAGTAAGGTGGAAGAAAGGTATTGTGCGTGGGATAGGGGAATAGGCCATGAAGGGCTTTGGACCACAGAATATTTTGTATTTGTTCCAAGTGTGTGTGTGGGGGTGATGTGGCAAGACCTGTGCCTTGGGAAAATCTCCTTGGTAACTCATTGGAGGATGGATTGGAATGGGGAGAGATTGGAGACAGGCAGACCCACCTGCGGGTCATTTCAGTGTCCATGTGGAAGGTAAGGAGGGCTTGTACCAGAGTGGTGGCTATGTGAGAGGAGAGAAGGGGGCATATTGGAGAGATAGTGCAAAGGTGGAATTGACAGGCCTTGGCCACAGATTGGATATGAGAGGGTGAGATGTATTGAGCAGTCATGGATGGTAATATCTATATTGGGAGTTGGGGGATTTGGAGAATGGTGCTGCTCTCCTCAGTACTTAGGATATTGGGAGAGGAGGGAAAGGGTTTAGGGGAGAACATGAGTTCCATTTGAGACAGATTGAGTCTAAGATGTCTATGGACATCCTATTTGAGATTCCTGAAAGGCAGTTGGAGATGTTAGCTTGTAGGTCACCAGAGAGGTTGGGACATGATAAGTATTTGAGAATTCTCAGCATGGAGATGATACCAATGACCCAATTCATGGGAACTGATGTGATCACCAAATGAAGTAGTATAGGGGGTGAAGAGAAGACTACAGAACCCTAAGGGACACCTACAGTTAGAGTGTATGATGTGGTTGAAGATCCAGCAAAATAGATTGAGAAGGGGCAGTCGGATAGGTAGGAAAAGAATCAGGAGAGCGTGGTGCCTGAAAACCTAGAGAAGAGAGCATCTAGAAAGACAGAGTGATCCACAATGTTGAAGCTTGCAATGTGGTCAAGGAAAATGAGGATTGAGATCTGGCCACTGGATTTGAAAACCAAGAGATCATTAGTAACGTTGATGAGAACAGTTCTGATGGAATGATAAGATCAAAAGCTGGATTATAAAGGCTTAAGAAGTGAATGAGGGGGCAGCTGGGTGGCTCAGTGGATTGAGAGTCAGGCCTAGAGATGGGGGTCCTAGGTTCAAATATGACCTCAGACACTTCCCAGCTGTGTGACCCTGGGCAAGTCACTTTGCTTAGCCCTTACCACTCTTCTGCCTTGGACTCCAAGACCAACGGTAAAGGTTTAAAAAAAAAGTGAATGAGAGGAGAGAAAGTGGAGGCACTATAGTAAACCATCTTTTCCAGGAGTTTGGCCACAAAGGGCACAAGAGATATAGGAGGGGACAGAAGGATCAAGTGAGGTTTTTTCCCAGGATAGTGAAGACATGGGCATTTTTGTAGGTAGAAGAGAAGAGCTAATAGATAGGGAGAGGCTGAAGATAAGTGAGATAGTGGGGATAACAGTGGGGATCATCTGCTGGAGGATATGGGATAGTACGGGATCCCTTATGCAGGTGGAGGAATGAACCTTATAAGTAAGGCCACCTTTTTGTCTGAGAAAGGAAATAGAGGAAGAGATAGTAGCAAAAGGCATCTGAGTGATGTGATAGGAAGAGGAGAGAAATGGGAGTCCATGGCAAAAGATCTAATTTTTTGGTTGAGGGGATATGACTGAGGAGAGACTCTAAATGAACACTCTGGTGCAAACACCAACAACATGGAAATGGATTTGAATCAAGAACACTTGTGATACCCAGTGGAATCACGCATCAGCTATTGGATTGGGGGGGGGGGGGAGAAAATGATCTTTGTCTCCAATGAATAATACTCGGAAATGACCAAATAAAATAATGTTAAAAAATTTTTAACCTGTTGAACAAAGAAAAAGAAAAAGAAAAAAAGAAAAGAAAGAAAGAAAAATATTCTAAAAAAAGGGAAAAAATCTAATTTTTTTCTGTAAAGTTTGAGGCAATATTTCAGTTAAGAAAGTGAGGAAGAAGGAATCATGAGAGACTTGAGGAAGGGTGAAAAGGTGCTGTGGAGAACAAGTTAGTAAGATGATAAGTGAGGTATAGGATGATTACCTAGCAACAGTGAGGGCCCAGTTGAGGTTGTGTAACAAATTTGTAGTGGAACCAGTCAGAATGGTTGCATGATTTTCTCCACCTTTGCTCAATAGCATGTATGTGGAAGTCCTTTAGTCTGAGAGCAGGAGTTATGATGGAAAAATTTTGAGCCAGGTATGGAACTCATTAAGAAAGGAAGGGGAATGACCCAGAGGTTTGTAGATAACAGCTACTAGAATTTTGATTGAGTGATAGATATATCATGAATCATAAAAGAAGAGAAGTTACTGATTGATGGAGATAAGGGGAGAATCTAGAAGTGTCAATGGGTAGCAAGGAATATTATAACCCCTCTGTCTCTACCAGCGACCCAAGGGAAATGAGTGAAGGTATAGCCAGTACTGGAAAGGATGGCCAGGGAGGTTGTGTATCTGAGGAGAATCAGGTTTAGTTCTTTCTTTTATTCTTCAAATTTATTATTTATTTATATTAAACATTCTTTATAAATTTTGAGTTCTAAATTCTCTTCCACCCTCCCACCCCTTCCCCACCCACTGTGAATGCAAACAAAATTATGTCAATTATAAATGTGAAATCATGCAAAACACATTTCCCTATTAGCTGTATTGCAAAAAAAAAGTACAAAAAATAAAGTGAGAAAATTATGCTTCGATTAGCACTCAGCTCATTTGTTTTCTCTGTGGAGGTAGATAGCATTTTTTTCATCATGAACCCTTTGGAATTGTCTTAGATCATTGTATTGATTAGAGTAGCCAAATCTTTCACAGTTGATCATCATTACAAAATACTATTACTGGACATAATGATTTCCCAGTTCTCACTTCACTTTATAACAATCAGTTCATATAGTTTTTGATGTTTTTTCCTGAAACCACTCTTCATCATTCCTTATAGCACAATAGCACTCCATCACAATCATGTCACAGCTTGTCCAGGCATTCCCCAGCTGACAAACTTCCCCTCAATATCCAATTCTTTGCCACCACAAAAAGAGGTGCTGTAAATATATTTGTTCATATAAGTCCTTTTCTTTTGATCGCTTTGGGGTAAAAACCTATTAATGGTATTGTTGGGTGTAACATTAAGGGTTGGTTGCATATGCCACTACTTAATTCTTTTTTTTTCCTTCAAGATTTGCTCCTACCATAAGACACATTTCTCCACAGCATTTTTAAGTAAAAAGGTAAAAAAAGTAGGTTTATTATTATTATGCAGAGATCCAACAATTTAGCTTGCAACAAAAAACCACAAAAGAGTAGACATACAGAAGCAACACCAGTAATAATAAAAGAGATTGGAAAGAAAAATAAACACCACCAAATTGGGGAGATTCCCAACACCTGAATATTCTAGCTGGGAAGTCCTGAGATACAGCATTCAAGTTCCTGTCCAGGAAAATAGTCTCAAGGAAAGCAACCTCTTCATGGGTGAGACTCAAAATCTACTTTCCAGAAGGGTACTCTTATTGGGCCTCAAACAAAGATTTGATTTGAGGAGTTATTTTAAAGTTGTTTGGAGGAGAACGTGTAAGAGTTCAACTGCATTATTGACTGCACTCTGCCATCTTGGCTCTGCCCCCTCCAGTTTTTAGTAATAGCTTGAAGACAAAAGAAGTGGAAGAGGAAAAGATTTAGGATCAGGAGAACTTTATTGTCTATGGGAAAGGTAGAAGGTGTGGCTGGCATTTGGTTGGGGCTTTGGGCTGGTACAGTTGAAGGGCTGAGGTTAAAGAATCAATTGGTAGGGGAATGGGGTTTTGATGATGACCTATAGGGGTTTAGAATCCCTGGGATGTGTAGGGTATGACCAAGTGTGAGAATGTTCATCATTGAGTGAATGGTGCCACTCCTCTAAACAGAAGGCTGGAGATTAAGCAGGAGAAAAATGTAGAGTGAGATAGAAACACAAAGACCGACAGTCAGATGGGAGGTTCTGTTTCACTTCTCTTTCCTCTGAAGGCTGAAAATTAGGCAAGAGATCATGTAGATGGAAGTTGAACATGCACAGCAAGAATTGGAAGTCCTGCTTTCCTCTGATTTTCTCTTCCTTTAAGGAACACCTTCAGGGACACCTGCATCAGGAGATGGAAGTTGGGGGTTGTGGTCAGAGAGAGACCTGACTCTTCCTTTCACCTGAGGTTGGAGTTTATGTGGGAAAATTGCAGGGGAATGTTGGGATGGGGCAGAAGTTGGCTAGTCCCTTACCACCTTTCTTCATGGAACTCCTGTGGCAGTTAAGAGAGAAGCCACAGTCAAAGGAAGGTCTCACTCCTCATTACTATGCTTTTCCCAATATAACACAGCTAAATAAGAGGGAAGAGGATTATTCTGTTGGGATGGAATGAACAGGGAAGGATGCCTTAGGAGAGAGGAAAAGGATAGAGTGGGATTTATTCAGAGGTAGCAAACACAGGGACCATGACCAGTATGAAATCGGCAGCATTCCAGTTTCACCTGAACCAGATTGTAAAGTGTAATTGGGAAATATTTAACAAAAAATAAATTAAAATACAACAAAACATATATAATAATACATTTAAAAACAAAGTCAACATGCCACCTGGAGGGTTCCTTATGTACTATTTGAGTTAAACACTTCTGATCTAGAATATCTAGTGCATTGCAAAGAGTATTGCATTTAAGAATAGAAAACCTGACTTTGTGCCTTGAGTGACTTTGGGTAAGTTAGCTTGTCTCTCTGAGCCTGCTCAGTTGTTTAACAAGGGGCTTGGACTAGTCAGAACTAATCCTTCCAGCTCTAACATTCCTCCATATTTTTTCTGTTGCTCTTTCATTTTCCAAGTCATCATTGTTGGGCCTTCATTTTTAAAGAAGATCAATGACATCACAGGTGGTGTCTGGACTTGTGCTTAAATTGGATTTAAATGAGGCAGAGCCGCAGTCTTCAGCCTCACTCTCCTTTCAGAGCCATTAAGGTCAGTGGCAAGACAAAAGATAGGATGACTATTTTCATGGGGCAGAGGTGAGATGTGTAATGGTTAGAGCAGTGAGCCTAGAGTGAAGAGGTCCTGAATTTAAATCTGGTCTTAGATACTTAACTAGCTGTGTGACCCTAAGCAAGACACTTAAAATTCATTTGCCTCAATTTTCTCATCTGTGAAATGGGGACAATAATAGCACCTACCTCCCAGGAACTTGGTAGGATCAAATGGGATAGTAATTGTAAATCTGGCACACAGTAGGTACTATGTAAACATTAGCTACTTTATTATTATTACTATTATTATCTTCACTTATGTCCCTGCCAGAATTATAGACCTCTAAGAAAAATAGCCTGGGCTCAAGGAATAGAATTTAAGAATATCTTGAAGTACAAAACAATCAATTGGTATAGTGTATTTTTTTTATCTACGGAAGGCAAAGAAAATAGCAAGATGAAAAATGTTAATTCAGAGTAAATTATCATGACATGTAAATTATTATAACATGTACTTACAATTATTTTTGTCTGAAGTGCATTTTCACACATAGAAGAAATAATAATAAATTGGAGTAAAATTATAAAAAAGATTTTGCCTCAATTGACACGTCTGCTACTTCTGATGATAACTAAAGTAGATATGCTACTTGGCATTTTATATGCACACTGTCTAAGTATTCCCACCTCTTCCCTATCAAGAAACTCTTAGTGGGTTAATCCTGAGTATCTGGCTTCATTAAAGAAAATAGTCAGTTAGGGAACACTGATTTCTTTGTGTATTTGGTAATCGTGTAGGATGGAGGAGGGTAGTGTTTATTTTGATCTTGGAAACCAAAGTGGTTCATTGTAGGATTGTAGACTTAGAGCTGGAAGAGGCTTCTGAGACCCATGTTGTTCAATCCTCATTTTACAGATGGGAAAACTGAGGACCACAGAGGAATTGTCAAATGACTTGCCCAAGTTCCCACAGGTAGGATTTGAACTCAGGAAGATGAGTCTTTCTGAATCCATGCTTATTGCTCTCTCCACTGCTCCACCTATCTGCCTATCCAACTTTTTAGCCATTGTATTTTATTGTTTTGAATTTGAATCCAGGTCTTCTTAACTTCTAGTCCAGCAGTCAAACCACTAAACCCACTGCACTGCCTTGCTCTGTTCCATTCAACACTTTCAGTGATAACTTGGATGCAGGCTGAGAGAGGATGCAGATGATGACATTAATAATAATAAATAATTAATTATAATAAATAATATTTAAATAGCCTTTACTGTTTTCTAGGCACTATGCTAAGTACATTTTAAATATCAAATTATTTGATCCTCATGGCAATCCTTGAATATGGGTGATATTATTGTTCACATTGTATAACTGAAGAAATGGAGGCAAATAGAAGTTAAGTGACTTGCCCAAGGTCATATAGCTAGTAAATGCCCAAGTCCAAATTTGAACTCAGATTTACCTGATTCGGGGCCTCTCCTTTTATCTACTCTTGACATGGACCTGGAAGACCATAATGATGAGTTGAACCTAATAAGAAAAATGTTTAATGAGGATAAATGTAAAGTCCTACTCCTAAAAGAGATAAAGAAAAAACAAAAAATCATCAGCATGAGTTCAGGATAGGAGGAAATGGCCAGACAATAGACCATGTACAAAAGATCTTGGAATTTTATTTTTTAATTTAATTTTTAAAATTAATTAATTAATTAAAACTATTTTCCTATGGTTATGTGATTTATGTTCTTTCCCTCCTCTCCTCCTTCCTCCCTCCCTGAGCTGATGAACACTTCCACTGTGTTATACAGGTATCATTGTTCAAAACCCATTTCCATATTATTGCTGTTTGTAATAGAGTGATCGTTTAAAGTCAACATCCCCAGTCATATACCCATAGAACCACATGATTGATCATATGTTTTTCTTCTGTATTTCTGTTCCCATAGTTCTTTCTCTGGATGTGGATAGTGATCTTTCCCATAAGTCCCTCAGAATAGTCCTGGATCATTGCATTGCTGCTAGTAGAGAAGTCAATTACATTTGATTGTGCCACAGTGTGTCAGTCTCTGTACATAAGGTTCTTCTGGTTCTGCCACTTTCACTCTACATCAGTTCCTGGAGGTGGTTCCAGTTCACATAGAAATCCTCCAGTTCCTCATTCCTTTCAGCACAATAGCTAGTATTCCATCACCATCAGATACCATAATTTGTTTAGCCATTCCCCAATAGAGAGACACCCCCTCATTTTCCACTTTTTCCACTTCAAAGAGCTCAGTTATGAATATTTTTGTGTACATATTTTCCCTTATTAGGATCTTTTAAAATCTTCTGGGCATAGTTCCAAATTGATCTCCAGAATGATTGGATCAATTGACAACTCCACTAGCAATGCATTAGTGTCCCAATTTTGCCACATCTTCTCCAACATTTATTATTTTCCTTTACTGTTCTGTTAGACAATTTGCTAGGTGTGAAGTAGTGCCTCAGAGTTGTTTTGATTTGCATTTCCCTAATTATGAGAGATTTAGAACTTTTTTTAAAACCCTTACTTTCCGTCTTGGAATCAATACTGTGTATTGGTTCCAAGGCAGAAGAGTGGTAAGGGCTAGGCAATGGGGGTCAAGTGACTTGCCCAGGGTCACACAGCTGGGAAGTGTCTGAAGCCAGATTTGAACCTAGGATCTTCCATTTCTAGGCCTGGCTGTCAATCCACTGAGCTACCCAGCTGTCCCCTAGAACATTTTTTTAATGTCCTTATTGATAGTTTTGATTTCTTTATTTGAAAACTGCCTATTAATTTACCTTGTAGGGGGTAACCACTCTTCTGCCTTGGAGTCAATACACAGTATTGACTCCAAGATGGAAGGTAAGGGTTAAAAAAAAATTTACCTTGCACATTTATCAATTGGGGAATGGCTTGATTTTTTTTTTTGTACAATTGACTTAGCTCCTTATAAATTTGAGAAATTAGACCTTTGTCAGAGGTTTTTGTTATAAGGATTTTCCCCCAATTTGTTGTTTCCCTTCTTGGTTACATTGATTTTGTTTGTACAAAAACTTTTTAATACAATGTAATCAAAATTATTCATTTTCCTCTTGCTTGGTCTTAAATTCTTTCCTTTCACATAGAAGATCTTGGAGTTTTAGAGACCTTCCAGATTAATATGAGCCAATAGTGTGATGTGACCATCAGAAAAGGCCACTCCATCAAATTCTAATCTTTCCATGAACTTGTTCTTATCTGTGTGGATATTTCTTGCATTCATGCAGATCTAAACCCATCAACACTTTCTTAACTCATTTGATTCTTACCCAGGTTCTCTGATATGCCATCCACAGAGAATGGTGTGTTTCAATCTGCATTCAGTCTCCATCAGTTCCTTCAATGGTGTTGGGTAGTCTTTTCCTCATGAGTTTCTTGTAATTGTCCTGGGTCCTTGCATTGCTGATAATAGTTAAATAATAATGCTGTTACTGAGTACAATGTTCTTTTGGTTTTGCTCACTTCATTTTGCATCAGTTTATATAAATCTTTCCAGATTTTTCTGAAGACATCCTACTTGTCATTTCTTATAGTGCAATAGTATTCCATCACAATCATATACACAACTTATTCAGTCATTTTCTGAATTGATGGACATGCCCTCAATTTCTTTTTTTTTTTGGCCACCACAAAAAGAGCTGCTATAAATGTTTTTTTTTTGTGCCTATAGTTCCTTTTCCATTAAAAAAATCTTTTTGGGATACAGAGCTAGTACTAATATTGCAGGGTCAAAGTTTTATAGTTATAGTTTTATAGCCCTTTTAGCATAGTTCAAAATTCTTCTCCAGAATAGTTATATCAGTTCACATCTCCATTAATAGTATATTAGTGTTCTAATTTTCCCACATCTTCAGCATTTGTCATTTTTCTTTTCTAGAATATTAGGTCAATCTGAATTGATACCTCAGAGTTGTTTTATTTCACATTTCTCCAACCAACAGTGATTTAGAACATTTAAAAAATATGATAGCTTTGATTTCTTCTGAAAACTGTCTGTTCATGTATTTTGTCTATCATTTGGAAAATGTCTCATATTCTTTTTATTTATTTAGTAATACTTCCTTTTTTCCCTCAATTACATGAAAAAATGAATTTTAACCTTCATTTCTTAAAGGTTTGAGACAAATTCCTTTCCTTCCCTTCTCTCGAGATGGCAAGCAATCTGATATAGATTATATATGTGTAATAGTGTAAAATAATCTTTCCATATTAGTCCTTTTGTGAAAGAGAATTCAAACTAAAAAAAGTGAAGAAGTAAAGTGAAATATAGGATGCCTTGATCTGCATTCAAACTCCATCAGTTCTTTCTCTGGAGGCAGATGATATTTTTCATAATGGGTCCTTGAGGACTTTTTTGGATCCCTGTATTAGCTAAGTTGTTTATAAATGTTCATCAATATTGCTGTTACTATGTACAGTGTTCTCCTGGTTGTGTTCATTTCACTTTGCATCAGTTCATGTAGGTTTTTCTAGGCTTTTCTTAAACCAACCTTCACATCATTTCTTATAGGACAGTAGTATTCCATTTATAATCATATACCACAACTTATTCAGCCATTCCCTAATTGATGGACATCCCTTCAGTCTTTAATTCTTTGCCACCAAAAAGAGGAGGCTAAAAATATTTTTGTACAAATAGGAATGACTCATATTTTTATAAATTTGACTCAGTTCTTTATATATTTGTGAAATGAAGCCTTTTTCAGAGATGCTTGCTATAAAATCTCTCCCTCCAATTTTCTGTTTTCTTTCTAATCTTGGTTGCATTGCTTTGCTTATGCAAACCCTTTTAAATTTAATGTAGTTGAAATGAGCTATTTTAGATCTTGTAATATTCTTTGTCTTTTGTTTGGTCCTAAATTTTCCCCTTATCCATAGATCTGATGGAAACTATTCCATGCTTATGCTATTGCCCTTTATTCTGAGTCAAATACCCATTTTGACTATATCTTGGTATATGGTGTAAGATGTTGGTTAATATCTATTTTCTGCCATAGTTTTCCATTTTCCCCAGCAGTTTTTGTCAAATAGTGAATTCTTATCCCTCAAACTTGGATCTTTGGATTTATTAAAAACTAGACTCATAAGGTCATTTTCTACTGTGTATTATGTAGCTAATCCATTTAATTGATCTAGCAATCTATTTCTTAGTAACCACCAGATTGTTCTAATGATTACCACTTTGTAAAACTGTTTGAGATCTGGTATAGTTAGGCCAACTTCCTTCACATTTTTACTTTTCAATTCCCTTGATATTATTGACCTTTGGTTTTCCAGATACATTTTATTATTTTTTCTAGCGCTATAAAACAATTTTTGTAGCTTAATTGGCCTGACACTGAATAAACTAATTTAGGTAGTATTTTCAGTCTTATGTTGGCTTGGTCTGCCCATGAGCAATTAATATTTCTCTAGTTTTAGATAGATAGTACTTATCATTTTAAGGAAAACTCTTTTTATCCCTATGTTTTCTAGTGTTTATTTTCCCCCTCACCTTCCATCTTGGAATCAATACTAGGTATTGGTTCCAAGGCACAAGAGTGGTAAGGGCTAGGCAATGGGGGTTAAGTGACTTGCCCAGGGTCACACAGTTGGGAAGTGTCTGAGGTCAAATTTGAACCTAGGACCTCCCATCTCTAGATCTGGCTCTCAATCCATTGAGCCACCCAGCTTCCCCCTCTAGTGTTTTTAATATGCATGAGTGTCATAATTCATTAAAAGCTCTTTTTGAGTCTTTGAGAAAATCATATGATTTCTGTTAGTTTTGTTATTGATATAGTCAGTTATGCCGATAATTCTCCCAATAGTGAACCAGTTCTGTGTTCCTGATATGAATCCAACCTAGTCATAATGGATTTCTGTAATCTTGTTGCTAATATTTTATTGAATGAATTTTCATTCTTTATCCATTTGGCCAATTCTGTTTTTTTATTCATTGATTTATTTACTTGTTTATTTATTTATTTTTTTTTATTTGGTCAATTTCAAACATTATTCCTTGGTTACAAAAGTCATATTCTATTCCTCCCTCCCCTCCCCCTTCCCATAGCCTACTCGCAATTCCACTGGATATTACAGGTGACCTTGATCAGAACCTATTTCCATGTTGTTGATGTTTGCACTAGGATGTTCATTTAGGGTCTATATCCCCAATCATACCCCCCACCCCATGTAATCGAGCAGTTGTTTTTCTTTGGTGTTTCTACTCCCACAGTTTTTCCTCTGAATGTGGATAGTGTTCTTTCTCATAGATCCCTCCAAGTTGTTCAGGATCACTGCATTGCCACTAATGGAGAAGTCCATTACATTCGATTGTACCACAGTGTATCAGTCTCTGTGTACAATGTTCTCCTGGTTCTGCTCCTTTCGCTGTGCATCACTTTCTGGAGGCTGTTCCAGTTCACATGGAATTCCTCCAGTTTATTATTTCTTTGAGCACAACAGTATTCCATCACCAACATATACCACAATTTGTTCAGCCATTCCCCAATTGGAGGGCATCCCCTCATTTTCCAATTTTTGGCCACCACAAAGAGAGCAGCTATGAAGATTTTTGTACATGTCTTTTTCTTTATTATCTCTTTGGGGTACAAACTCAGCAGTGCTATGGCTGGATCAAAGGGCAGACAGTCTTTTAGCACCCTTTGAGCATAGTTCCAAATTGCCCTCCAGAATGGTTAGATCAATTTACAACTCCACCATCAATGCATTAACAAATTAATTAATAAAATGTCCTGACTTTGCCACACCCAATTCTGCTTTTATAGAAGGTCTCTTCAGTGGATTTTTGTGCCTCTTTTATCATTTAGTCTATTTTGGAAACAATTTACTTTGATTTTTTCTTTTTTTGAGTGTGTATCTCTTTTATTAAGTTATTGACTCTTCCCCCCCCCATGATTTTTTCATCACTTTCATTCCCCCCACCCTTTAAAAAATCCTTACCTTCCTTCCATCTTAGAATCAATACCATATATTGGTTCTAAGGCAGAAGAGCAGTAAAGGCTAGGCAATGGGGGTTAAGTGACTTGCCCAGGGTCACATAGCTAGGAAGTGTCTGAATCCAGATTTGAACCTAGGACCACTCATCTCTGGGCCTGGCTCTCAATCCATTGAACCACCCAGTTTCCCCCTCTCATCCCCTTTCTCAATTTTTTTTCTATCTCTCTTATTTAATTTTAAAAATACTTTTTGAGCTTTTTCAGGAATTTTTTTTTTTTGGGACTGAGATCAGTTGATATTTTTCTTTATGGCTTTGTATAGAGATGTGTTTTTTTAAACACTTTTCTTCTGAGTTTTGTAAAAAATAGACTCGAATACAGGACTACAATCCCCACGAGCCTTTGCTCCACTTCCCCAGAATGCCTTGTAATCTCACCTGGGCCAAGATCGAGAAGGTATTTAAGCTGATTCAAAGGCTTTTGAGGGGCCCTCTCTCTTGGCTCTTTTTGGACTTCCGTTTTGGAGCAGGCGCGTCTCTTGCGTGATGTGAAGTTATTTTGTCTAGGCCTCTAGCCTAGGCACATGTTTCTTACTTGTATATTCTTTAATCTTTAACCTTTAATAAACCTCTAAAAAATATAATACTTCTTGCAGAGAGAAACTAATTTCTACCTGCCTCACCTGTCTTAGTCTCCCCAGTCTCCCCTAAATTTTAATCTTTACAGTTTATGTCTTGGACTTTCCTATAAGCATAGTAACTTTATATGTTCAGGTTATTTTTTTGTTGTTTGATGATTTTTCCAGCCTATTTCTTCATTTTTAATTTTATGTTCAAGTTAGGCTTTCTGATACCAGGATGGAGGGGGCATTGTTCCAAGCTTCAGGGATTTTTGGCTGTTATTTTCAGAGCTAGTTCTGGGGGTGCTCTGTAAGATTTCAGTTCTTCCAAGACAGTATGATTTAAGAAATGGTGTGATCACTGCTCCAGTCTTTGAAAGACCACACACACTCTTTTCTACCATGGAACTGTGACCAGGGTACTGATTCCTGCTAGTGCTCCTCCTCATACTGGGATTATAACCTGAAACCACATATGGGCAATGCAGCAGGATCATGCTCCCAGTGCCTACAAAGAGTTTCATGTAATCTCCTTCTGACCAGTTGTCCAATCTTTTTACCATCTTGAGCTGAGAGCTCCATAAGCCATTGCCTTTGATTCAGTCACTTCCAAGGTCTTCTTGCCAGATTTTACTTTTGCTTGATTGTATTCCACTCTCATCCCAGTGAGACAAATCTTTCCTGCTGACTTTCTAAGTTTTCATTTGGCAGGAAAATTGTTTTAAACCATCCTTTTGTTGGTTCTGCCACTCCTGAATTCCTTTTAAGGCATAATTTTAATGTTATTTAGAGGGGAATTTGGGAGAACTCAGGCAGGTGAGTCTCTGTCTTTACTTTGCCATCTTAGCTCTGCCTCCTCACTACCATCTCCCCCTTCATCTTATAGAAAGGAATTTAATTATTGTCTTCAGTGCTTTGAGTTTCCCGGCTTGGGGCAAAGCTAGTGTTAGCTCTGTCATAGGACATTTTTAAAGAGTTCAAAGACTTGGTGGAGTTAATTTACCTGTGAATCCAGAGGCAATAAGGAGTCTCATTCTGTGGGACACTTAGTCCACCTGATTTTGAAGTGCTCATGGTCAACATAAGTTTAAAAAGATTATGGAAATAATGGCAATATGTGGATCACTATCTGTGTAGCAGAAGGGCAGAAGATGAACAAGTTAAAAGAGATCCTACAAACCAACCTTGCAAACCAACATATTCTTTGATACAAAGGAGAGAAACATACAAAAAATATTTTCAAAAACATGCTTAAGAAAGTACGCAGACCAAAGCCTTATTTTTGAAATAAAACCTCATACCTATAAACTGTAGATATTTTGTTTAAATTTAATTTTAAAATCTATTATTATAATATAAATTTAAAATTATTGAGTATTTATCTTTTCTTCAACCCTCTTTCCCCACTGAAAAAAAGGAAAAAACCAAAATTCATATATCATTACATACTATTATTTATATTATTATTATGTACATTATATATATATATATATATATATATATATATATATATACTTTATATGCATACACATATATTGTTGGAAGCAAATTTCTCTCTCCATCATGTTGCTTTTTTTAAAGTCATCTCTCAGTGACCTGGAGGTCAAAGACCACTGAGTAAATTCAAGTATAAATAAACCCTCAGAGAAAGGAAGTTAAAGAACCAAAGAACCAAGGAGATAGGAAACTGATTCCATAGGCACTGCCCCCTTGGGCAGCCCAGGCAAATTAAGAAACTATGGTTGGTTCCTTAGCTGTAAGGTGTGAGAGTTAGTGGGTTGTGAAGATTAAATTTCACTCTTCCCTGATTGTGAAAATAAAATGAACTCCCCTGCCCATTTTTAGATTTAATCACCAAAAGTATAAACATGATACTTATAGTTGAGTGGGGAGATCTGCCTATTTTTAGATCTAGTCACCCAAAGTGTAAACATCCCACTTAATCGTTAAGTGGAGAGGTCTGTGACCCATGTGTGCAATAGTGGGTAACAAATCAAAATTGACTGATTGTCTCCTGAGAAGTCCTAAGCAAGGCTTTAGACTATGATTTGTTCACATAAAAAGTGAAGGAAGGCACAGGAAGTAATGCAAAAGAAAGTGTCTTTAAAAGGAATTACAACTTCCTGTGGATCTCAGTTCTTAATTCTTTGAAGTTGAGACTGAAGAAGAATCTTCTGACTGGACCTGTGACCCTGTTCCTGGTGAGATTGTCCTTGAATCTCTTCCTTTGGATTGACATGTGGTGAGTGAAAAAGCTGACTCCTTTCCTGGATTTTCTAAAGATACTAGCCTCAGGAGAGACCTGCCTCTTGAGACAGACATCCT
Organism: Monodelphis domestica; assembly: GCF_027887165.1. NCBI lineage: Eukaryota > Metazoa > Chordata > Mammalia > Didelphimorphia > Didelphidae > Monodelphis > Monodelphis domestica. The sequence continues at coordinate 234,461,268 of NC_077230.1, forward strand.
CAGATCCTTGACTTTGCCAAAGTCTCTCCAGCTAAGGACTAACTCTTCCTGCCTGGGTTGAGCCAGGGGCCAGGAGTAAATTACCTAGTGCTTAGGCTAGATATCTTACCCTATCCTCTCTGATTTTCTTACTTCACTCTTTCTATATTTTGTAAATCAATTGTAAATAAATCTCTTTGGAATAAATTAAATTCCTGGCAACCCTATTTTAAATATAATCCAGCCCAACCTTCTTAATGAAATAAGCCCTATTTTCCCTTTACAGGATGGAGAAAATGGTTTATAAGATCAGACCAGGAGCCTGTGGGGGCTTTTGGCTGGAGTGTGGAGAGTGGAAGGAACCCTTGGAGTTTCACCACAGGCCCATCATGGTGGCCAATAGATTAGAAAGCTAAGTATCTCTCTACCTTTCTCCTATCTTTCCATTTCTTTACTACTACTACTAATTTTATTTAATAAAGTTATTAAGCTACTATCAGCTTCATAATTTTAATTATTATTATATATATACTTTATATGTAAATACATATATATATATATACTTTATATGTATATACATATGTTTATATATACATATATACTTATATTGTTTTCTATACATTACATGGATAGTTAAAAAAATAAATTTCCTCATTGGTCATATTTGTTATTGTACATTTAGCCCATCTTCAAGAAATGAGTCAGAGAGAAGACATATTTTTGTTGTCATTATTGTTATTGTTGTTATTCAGTCATTTTTCAGTTGGGCTCCACTCTCTGTTACCCATTTTGGGTTTTCTTGGTAGAGATACTAGGATGGTTTGCCATTTCCTTGTTTAGCTCATTTTAAAGATGAAGAAACTGAGGCAAACTGACTTGCTGCTCAGGGTCCCACAGATAATAAATGTCAGAAGCCAGATTTGAAATCAGAAAGATGAGTCTTCCTGGCTCTAGGGTTTACATTCTATCCCCCAAGACCACTTAGGGCAGAGGACATAGTGAGCACCAAACAGTACCACTGTGAAAGGATTTTTTTGTTCCCTTTGTCTATTTTGAGTTAATTAATCAAGAACTCTCTATCTTCCCTTCCCACCCCCACCCCTTTGGCACTTTGGTGGGACATTCTCTTCAGTGTGAGTTTTGGTGAGATTCTTGGCAGTCTTAGCCTCATGTGTGCTGAAGGTTCTCGGTGAATTTTTTCAGTATCTCCTAGCTCTTCAGATATCGGCTTCCTAATTAAGTCTTTGGATTTTGGTGAGATTTGCTTTCGGATTGTGAATCTTAAAACTACTCAGACTCTACTTTAGAAGATTTGATTAAGCTATTCCCCATTTTTAACAATGAAGATACTTAATCAGGAATGTATTGAGAACTTTTAAAATTACTCCACCCTACTCAGCCAGTGCCTTAGGGGAAGATAAAGTTATAAACTCCTGACTGAACAATGAAAAGTCCCCAACTCATACTTATAGTAAAGCTAGAACCTTAAGCTAGGTCTATTTTTAGATCTAATACAAAAGGGTGCTAAGGACCTATAAAGGTTAAGTTAGTAACTAAAAGGTCAAGCAATTTACAAAAGGCAAGCTTAACTAAAGAGGTGTGAAGTACTCAGAGGATTTAATCTAACCAGAGAAGGTGAGAATAAAAGAAGATGAGAACTAAGAATGGGCAGTCTTGGGGAAAAGCTTCTACTATGATTGATACACGTGAAACTTTAGGGGAGGTGACATAAGAGAAAATTTCTTTAAAATAAGTCAGTTCAGGTAATTCGGTTTTGGATTGGAAGTCAGTTTGGGACTGAGTTGGATGCTGAACTCAGTTCAGGAGATTCAGTTGAGGACTGGAGCTTGCTTGGAGATAATCTTGTGGTGAATGAAAAAGACTGACTCCCTCTCCCTTAGGCTCAGGCCTAGGCCATTTTGCCCTAGGCCCTTTTCTACTGCTTGGCTATTCTCTCTCTCCCTCTCCTTCCCTTAATTCCTTCATTTATATTAATTAAAATCTCCATAAATCCCAGTTGACTTGGGTATTTTCATATTTGGGAATTTCCCATGGCGACAACTTATTTTAGATTTTAAGTCAAAACACTAAAATTATCCTTACAGTTTGGCCATAACCTTTACAGTTTGACATTTACAGTTTTTAACATTCACAGGATTCGCATTCTTGCTCTGGAGGCATTAGGATTAAGATTTAGGGTATTTATTTATAGCTAGGTGATTTTTTCTGCCTCTTTCCTATATTTCCCACTTTAATGTCTCTATTGCTGTAAATAAAAGTTGCTAACAATCATTTTGACTTAAGAAGTTAATTATTTTTTATAAATGGCAACCACCATAATTTTAAAAAATTCTTATATTTTGACAAACCTATGTTTAATTATTACACCACAAAGAATGAAATTGACTTTTTTAAAAACAGGTAGGAGAAGACTGGTTGCCGATATGGGAGTTCCATTGGCATCAGTTGCCTTTGGGCATTCAAACTACCAACTAGTTAGATCAAAGGTCAAAGCCAACATCAAGTTGGAAGGAAGGATAATGATGAGAAGACCTAATACAGTTGCAACAATTGACCTGCTTAAAGCTCAGGGATTCTGATTTCTCCCAAGAACCCTCCTTTGCATAGTCAGAGGCCACAATTATGACTAGTGAGTAGCCATGGTCCCAGGGCTTTGTTCCAGGAAGAGATGACACCTCTAATAATGTCTCTTAGAACTCTTGACAAGGAGCTTCCTGACTATCCCCCTTGTATTTTGGAACCCCTAAACTGGGTGTGCTGGGAAGAGACAGCTGAGATGTAGGGCTAGAAGCCACCTTTCCATTTATCTTTCTACAGGTGGCCTTTCTCTAAGTTTCCTCCCCAGGCTGGTTTGGGGAGTGAAACACAAATGGGTGGATAGAGTTGCTTCTTCCATTAGCATGGTTTTGCAATTCAAATAGCAAACAGCAGAAATGTCTATTGATCCCAAGAGTCTTGATTGCCAGTGACTTTAGTTCTGGGCAGTTGGGGAGGGCTATGGAGAGAGCACTGAACAGTTCATGTTCTTTTTCTAAACCCATCCTTAGCATCCAGAAACTTCCCAGTGGAGAGTTATTGGAGTGGGTAATCTGGCCTTCAGTTATGGAGTAGAGATCAGTGGTATGTCCATACGACAAGATCAGAAGGGAGGTAGAGTATGGTGGTAGGGGGAAAACAAGATGAACTTAGAGAGCCCTGAGTCTAGAATTTTGGGAATGGACCCATCTCTGTGTCATTTTCTCCTATCTAACCAGATCTTTCCCCCCAAATGGCATTTTTGACTTTTTGGGAAATAACCCTCCTTCTCTTCCCTGCCCCAGACAAGCAACTCCTTGTCACATGTACAGTATCTGATCCTTATGCTTTCTGCCAGCATCTCAGGGACAGAACTATTGGCCCTTGACTCAATGCTAAAACTCCTTTTTCTTGTTTTTTCCTTCATTTCATTAAAAAAAAAAAGACAGTCAAGGATCACCATCACTTAATGAAACTGTTAGATACTAATTAATTATGCAACAGACTCATTTTCATGCACAATCCATGCTTTCCCTTCTGTAGTTCATCATTTCTTTATGGAGCTCTTCATCTGCCTGAGGCATAATAGAAACTTGATCAGTTAATCAATCAATCAATCAATCAGGCTTTTCTTCATTTCTATACCTGCAATCCGCCTGGAACTGGACTAGGCCGTAGGGATATAAATAGAAAGAGAGACTGTACTTGCCTCAAAGTACTTACATTTTACTGAATAACCACAAAGGCCCAACCTTCTCCATCTTGGACTGAAGTCAGGATCCTTGTTCTTCTCCCTCTTGGAAGAAGCAATAAGCCATATGGGGAAGAGAAAAAGAGCGGGTGCCTAAAGGCTAGACTATGGACGTGTGTGTGTGTGTGTGTGTGTGTGTGTGTGTGTGTGCATCATTTGTCTGCTGAGATGATTTTTTTTTTTAACCCTTATCTTTCACCTTAAAATCAATACTATGTATTGGTTCCAAGACAGAAGAGCAGTAAGGCTAGGCAATGGGGGTTAAGTGACTTGCCTGGGGTCACACAACTAGGAAGTATCTGAGGTCAGATTTGAACCCAGGACTTCCCATTTCCAGGCCTGACTCTCAACCATCTAGTTGCTCCTTGTGATGAACTTTTGAGTCAGTCTTGTAGCTGGTAGGAAGGCTGGATCATTTTCCTGCCAGCTTACTGGCTATGTGACCTTGGACAAGTCCCTTAAACTCCCTGGGCCTCAGTTACCTCGACTATTAAAAATAATGATAACAACACATTACCTATCTAAAAGATTCTCAAATGCTGTGTGTTTTGGAGTGAGAAAAAAGAACACGAAGCAAGGGATATGAATGACAGCTGAATGGAGTCGGCAGAACTGGCTCAAGAATAGAGTGGCTAGTGAGGAAAAGGAAATGGAAGGGAAAAGGAAAAAGGGGACTTGAGGATGCTTTTTGTACTTTGTCTAGGTGGCTTATCTTTGTATAAGTGTATCTGGCCTCTCTTGTTTATTGATTTAAGTACCAGCAGTCTTATGCTGGGAGGCAAGATTCTGGAGCAGCTAAGTTGGGGTTTAGTCTTGGTTTGCTGTACCCAGGAACAGCTCTGCCCCTAGAATCCTCCATTTGCTCATTCTCCTCTTATTCCCTTCTTTTCCAATCTCTTTCAGATAACTGATGCTTACTTATGTAGGGCTGTAGCACTTTGGTTGCTCTCTGCTACCTCCCCCACCCTGCCTCCTCCACAACAACCCAGAAAAACAAGCCCAGGTATAAAGTTTTCTGTGGTTCTAAATCCATTTAAAGGATACTAGGGGACACAGTGGATAGAGTACCAGACCTGGGGGCAGGAAGACCTGACTTCAAATTTGAGCTCAGACTCTGTGTGACTCTAGGCAAGTCACTTACCCCTGTTTGCCTCAGTTTCCTCATCTGGAAAATAAGCAAGAAAAAGAAATAGCAAACTATTCCAATATCTTTACCAAGAAAACCTCAAATGGGATCACGAAGAGTTGGACATGACTAAAAACTGCTAAACAACAACACATTTACTTAAAATCCCAGTTTATGAGACTCAACCAATGTTTTACTTTTAGTATTGAGGTGGAGGATAAAAATGAGTTCTAAAGAAAAGCTTCAAGCTGAAATAATAGCTGGAAAAGTAGCAAAAGAACATTTTTCTCTTTAGCCTCCTTTCCTTCTAAGTCCATACTCTTCTATAAGCTCTCGCAAAAATGCAGAAGATGCAAAAGATTTATAGGAACTTAATAACAGATTAAAAAAATATTCTCCCCAGCCCAAACCCTTCACAGGTAGGCATTGTATAACATCTTTACACTCCGCCCCCCTCCCCCTCCTTCTCTCTCTCCCCTCCTCCTGCTGTTGATGCCCTTGTGGAGTCCTTCCCTGAGAAGTTAGCTCTGAGCTCTGTCATCTCTCTTTTACCTTAGAGCTCAGACATTAAACTTCAGTTCATTTAATGAGAAAGCCAGGCAGGCCCTTCTTAAAGCCAGTGATCAGACTAGGACTCCTCCATCCTGCAGCTGCTTTTTCTTCATAAGGAGAAAGGTCTGTCAGTTCTTAAAGTCTTAGTTGTGTCTGGCTTTTGTCCCCATTAAGGAGAGGGAAATCTGTCAGCCTAGTGTCTTAGTCTACAAGAGCTAAGCATTTTTTTTTTGTAAAGAATAATCAGCCAGTTTATTGTAGCCTTTAGGCATTCAGCCTGTCTTTGAACCTACTTCTTCCTGCTAGTAGGTCCTGTATCATTGTTCCAAGCTTCTTTTAGAACTACAGCCAGGAAATCCTCTTTAACTCCATCAGTTCCTGATTGTTGATCCTGAGTTTTTGATTGGATGAGCTTATAAAATGGTGAACTTTTCCCTGACAGCTGTGGAGACCTAGACAAGAGCCATATTCGAGCTATATTCTGGTGTTTCTCAGTAGCAACGCTAGGTAGGGGTAACATGAGCCAAGACATATCTTTGCATTTGTCTTTAAAATTAGACTCAGTCTCTAAGCCTAAAGCTTGGAGCACTGGTCCATGGGTTCCATCAGAAAATTGATTTCTCATTGTTCAATGAAAACTTCTCTAATAAAGTTATTTCAGTGGGAATGGGGGTGATGGTTCAAGAGTCTAGGTTGAGGAGAAAGGGGAAATGGGATTAATTTGGAGAGTTCTTCATCAACCTGATGTGTTTGTGTGTGTGTGTGTGTGTGTGTGTGAGAGAGAGAGAGAGAGAGAGAGAGAGAGAGAGAGAGAGAGAGAGAGAGAGAGAGGGAGAGAGACAGAGAGACAGAGAGAGAGAGGGAGAGAGATAGGTAGGTAGAGAGAGAGAGAGGGAGAGAGGGAGAGTGAGAGGGAGAGAGAGACAGAGAGAGGGAGAGAGAAAGAGAGAGAGGAGAGAGAGAGACAGAGAGAGAGAGAGGTAGGTAGAGAGAGAGAGAGGGAGAGAGAGAGGGGGGACAGAGAGAGAGAGAGAGAAAGGAGAGAAGAGACAGAGACAGAGAGACAGAGAGAGACAGAGAGAGAGAGAGAGAGGGGAGAGAGAGACAGAGACAGAGAAAGAGACAGAGAGAGAGACAGAGAGAGAGAGAGAATATGAACACCTCCTGCTTGAAGGAACAAGGGGAAAACTTGTACATTTGAAATCTCTTCTGACTCCCAGAACCATCAGTGTCTACTTTTTGCTTTCTGTTCCGTTCCTTTTTTTTTCAGCACAAATTCTAGAGACATGAGATATGAAAATGGACTTTGCTGCTGAATGAGTAGAGGAAATGCAACACATGGCAGAAACAGACATGTTTGTCGAAATGTGCTTGCCACTATGGCTGAAGAAGGGAATTTGTAGACAGTGTTTCTGAACCTCAGTTTGGGGAATCTTGATTTCTTAAGTGTCATGATTTCATAATCCAACCTTCTAGCTAGAGAAGAAAGATCTCTTTGGCAGTGCAAAATTTGAGGATTGCCTCAAGAGTAGACTCAAGTTCAAAAGTTAGGGCTCCTCTAGAGAGAGAAGGAGAATTCCTGGGCCATGGACCTATTGGAGAGAGAAAAGGGTTTTATATCTATCTATATCTATCTATATATATACTCTGAAGAAAAAGATTTTACTCTTTTTATTATACTCTGAGAAAAGGAGTGTATATATATATATATATATATATATATATATATATATATATATACTCTGAAGCTGAAGAAGGAGCAGTAAAGGGACTTCAAATATGACACAAGGGAACAAGAGATCAGGACCTTGTCAGCTCCTGCCATTGCTGTGAGTTATTTAGACAGCATGTGTCTGATGAGAAAGGGTTGCTTGTCCAACAGCCTCAAAATGTATTTGCTTTCTGGGTAAGGTCCAAATTGCAGCATAAGACTGAGTTTGGGAGGGCCTATGTAGTACCCCATATGAGGGAAGGAAGGATTTCACCTAAATGTCAGCATGCTGCTCTACTACTAATATGAAACTCATTTTCCTTCAGATGGGATCTTGTGTTTTCTTTTTTAATGCTTTATGGGTTATCTGTATGCACTGATGGATTCCTATGAGTCCTTTGCACTTGCATTTTTTTGTGGTGTGAAATAAAATATGCATTTGTTACCTTGCATACTTGTATGGGAGCTTGGAAACCATTTACTCAGATTTGTGGAAGCCTAGATATGAGTTATGCCCAAACTATATGTGAGGATTTCCCAAATTAAACACTGATTGGGAACATATGAGCTACAGAAATATGACTTTTTTGGGGTCCGCCTCTTAGGATCAGAGCGATATTATATGAGTCCAGAGCTTGGATGAGGAGGATGGACAGCAAGTGATTTTTTGGTGATCAATAGAATCTTAGCTCACAGGGGGCTATCCGCCATACCTCCATGTAGGGCTGGATCTTGGAGGAGAGGCACTGCTCATGCCTAGCAGCTCAGAGCAGATAGCCATGAATGTAACCTAAGAGGATGCTCTACTTTCCCCTGGGAAGTAGTGGTTTGGCATGGAAGTAGGTAACCTTGAGTCAGAAGAACAGAATATGAGACCCAAATGCAGCGGTGTCATGGAGCTTAACTTTTCTGGTCTTGTTTTCAAGTCATTTGTAAAATGAGAGGATTGGGCTAGACAATTTCTAATGTTCTTTCACATTCTGATAGTTTTAAGTATGAGTACAACTAGAGGAGATGGGCTGAAGGACTCCCTCCTAGGGTCAAGAGTGATTAGGATGGCAGACATTTAGAAAGGAATTTTTAAGAAGCAGACTAATGTGTTATTTTGTTAAGCTAGTTTTAAAACCTCCTTTGGGAAAGAAGAGAATTCCTGTAATCTACCTATATATCTGTATCCTGGAGATTTTCTCTGAGTTTTTTTGTCCTTCAGATGACTGACTGAACTTGCACTGTGCAAAGTTGTCATTGGGAAAGACCGTTAGCTGAGAGAAGCAAACAGGGAACAAGTATGGCCCCAAATCTCCATCCCTTGGGTCATGCCATTGTTAACGTGACAGAGACTAAACCCCAAGGAAACTTTCTTCTTGAGGGTGTCCTGGGCTTATCTCTTTCTGCTCCATGCCTTGGAGTGACCCTCTGCAGAAGGAAGAATGAACTAGTGAAAAGCAGAGAGGTGGTTCAGTGGATGAAGAACTGGGCCTGAAGTCAGGAAGACCCGAGTTCTAATCTGATCTCATAATACTTACTAGCTGTGTGACCCTGAGCAAATCACTTAACACTGGTTACCTCAGTTTCCTCATCTACCAAATGAGCTGGAGAAGGAAATGGCAGAGCCCTCCAGTATCTTTGCCAAGAAAATCCCAAATGAGTTCACAGAGTCAGTCATGACTGAAAAGGAAGGCACAAAAAGTCCCTGTCCTTGAGGAACTCTCAGTCTAAAGGGGGAGACCATTTGCAAGCAAGATACTCACGAGATATACAGAGTACATGGAAAGTAATTGTCTGTCTCCTGTATCTATTGCTCCATCCCAGCAGACCAGAGCTTTCATCCTCTGCTTCCCACTTTCCTCCCACCTCTTCTGTGGATTCTCCTTTGCTTCTTCCTTTTTCAGGTAGACAAAAAGGAATAGAGGTGGAGTTGAGTGCTCAGATTGGATCCTGATACAATTAGAAGCTGTTAAAATCAGGGAGATCCTGATCCTCCCTCAGTGGAAGGCTTTTGAGGAGAGATGGAAGCCAGGCTGGGCAAGAAACCTGGCAACGGGCCCTTTAGGGGTGCCAGATGGGATGGCTTGTCTCTCCCTCTTCCTCTCTCCTAATTTTCTGACGTTGTAGTACCGTCTCATGGTGGATGGTCACAGGGAGTGCCAGGGTATCAAGTTTACCTGCTGTCACCCATGTACCACCCTCTTCTAGCCCTGCTGCTCAATACACAAAGAGATCCCGAGGAAGAAGAGCAGGCACAGAGGGCAGAGCCAGAGATGCAATGACACCATGGTTCCACTGGTCCTTAAGGGCATCCCTTATGGTGGTGTATGCCCTGAATACCCAAATCTATCACTCCCTCACTGGTGGGAAAACAGGTTGTACTCGGAGAACTTAGAGGAATTGGGAGGAAGAAGAATTCTCTGCATCAGGTGTCCTTGAACCACACAAGTATGCATCGGAGCAGGGAAGCGGGGAGGGAGGGAGGGAGGGAACTGGGAGGAGGATGTACCAAATCAGGGACCAGAGGGGACTGCCTTATCTCTAATCCTTAGACAACAAGGTCTCCGTTCTCCGCAGCTGCCTCAGGGGCTCTGCTCTTATCGGTGGCTAACAGAGTTGGCTGTGGCTTGGCCTCTGGCTGGCTATAGTCAATGGGATTGAGAGTAGAGATGTCCCTTCCTTTGGCAGGACTCAGGAGACCAGAGTAATCTATAGAAGGTCAGCTCAAACAAGAGCAGGAAATAAAGTCCCGACTGCAAGAAAAAGTGGCAGCCACTGTCCATAGCCCAGGCCAGTTTCTAAAGCTAAGCTTGCCTCAGATTTCCAGGGTTCAGTCTTATTTTCATTCCAATGGCAAAAGATTCTAGAAAGCATCCCTTTCCCACCCTCAACGCCACAGATTTGGCTCCGCATTCCCTCCAAGTCTCTCACCCTCTAAGAGTCAGAACTTTCACTCCTATCTTGGGGCCTCAGATCCCCAGGGCTCCTCTCTTCTTGCGGTGGGGGGTGGGGGTGGGGGGAGGAAAGGGGGGGCTGGCATTTCTCCTAAGCTAAATTCCGGTGACTTCTATCTTCCCTTGCTCCTCCCTCCCCCCCCCCCCCCAGCAATGTAGAGTCTCCAGAGCCTTTGCTTCTTACCCACTCCCACCTCCTCTGCTTTTCTGAGGTGTCCAGGACCCCAGCCTCACAGCGTCCCACTCTCAGGGCCCCAGCTTTTCCTGTTCTGAGATCCTGTAACCCTCCTCTGGCCCGGCCCTCGTCATCTCTTCCTTTAGCGCTCTCTCTTTTCTGACACCTGGGACACCACTGGGCCCTCCCTAAGGGAGGGGGGAGGCTGGGTGGATTGTTGCTAATTAACGCCACTGAAGCTTGGCCAAGCTGGAGAGGCAGATAAAGGGAGGCATAGGGGAGGGAGGGGCTTGGTTTAGTCCCTTGTGCAGGTGATTCTCTAGGGAGAGCTCCTAGGACAGGTTCTACCTACCCTCAGATTGGGTTAGCCATTGGCCCTGTTCAGCCGGCCATGGGAGCTGCTCAGAGCCCTGCAAGCTGGATGTTTGGAAGCAGCTGCCCATGGGGCGGCTATGAATCAAGTGCATTTATGTTTGAGTCAGAGCTTCTCCTCTTATCTCTAACCGGGACACAGGGCTAGGGATTAACTCTGACTCCTGGGAGAGCCTCTGGTTTTGGCACTCAGCCGTATTCTACAATGCAAGGTCCCTCCCCCTGCTCTTCTCTGCCCTTAGCCCGTGGTCAAGGAGTATGGTACCACTGACCAATTCTGAAGAGTATCAAGATCACTTCTTCCTTTAGTAACTCCTCTGGAAAATGGGAACATTTTATTCTGCCCTGGGAGATTTAGGATCTAAAAAGGACCCCAGATATCATTTAGTTGAACCCTTTTCTTTTCACAGGAGGAAACAGGACCAGAGTGACTTAAACAGTGTCAGACAGCTAATAACAGGCAGAGACAGAGTTTTTCTGTCTGTCTTCCCCCTTTCTTCCTCCCCACTCCCACCTCTCTTTCCACCTTCTCTCTCTCCCTCTCCCTCTCTCGCACCCCCCCCTCTCTGTCTCCCCCTCTCCTTTCCTTCTCTCCTCTCCCAAAGTAATATACAACCCCACAAAGAAAATATGAAAAATAGGAAGGCAATTATTATTGATCATATACTATATTGATTATATTACTAATGATTATCATTTGATTTGGCAACTACTGACAGACTTGACAGGCCCTGTTGGTGGAGGAAGGCAGATCAGAGGCTGGGTAATCTAGTGGAAAGAGCATTGGATTTAGTCAAGAGAAATGAGTTTAAATCCCAACTCTGCAATTTATTATCCTGGTGACCTTGGACAAGTCAGTTTACTTCCATGGCCCTTAGTTTCCCTTTCTCTAAAATGAGGGTGTGGGACTCAATCATCTTCAAATTCCCTCCTTTTCTAAATCCTGTGACCCTCCAGGATAAGTGCTTCTAGCTTTCCAGATTCTAGAAGTCATAGGGTAAGTCCTGGTCACACTGACTATCTGGGGACTAGCCTGGGGAAAGGGGAATAATGAGGATCTGTGTGAATGGTTGGTGGGTTTAGGAAGCAGGCCTTCCCAGCTCCAGGGCTGGGGGAGCCTTGGGGCTTTATCTTGCCATTAATGGCTTTCTAAATTGATGGCAGTGGAGCAAAAAACCCAATTTGAGCCAGGAGCATGCATGATTACTATTGTAATAACCTCAGCTAATAAGAATATGATGTGGGGTTAGGCTGGGAGAGAAAACACATTTCTCATTAGCTTTTGGATTAATTACTCTCCATGCTTTCTTAGTTAGGAGGAGGAGGGGAAGAATGTGTTACCACCCCCTTTCAGGGATAGAAATGGTCTCACCTTAATTTGGGAAAGGTGTCATGCATATTTTTTGAGTGAAATTCTTTTTTTTTTTTTTAAACAGAAAAACAATCCAGAGTTAATGTAAGCTTTAGATCCTTTATCCAGTAAAAAAATGTGTGTAGCACATACCGAGCAAAAAAAGTTTAGGAAAGGGTTTAAAGGCATTGAATGTATAATGAAGACTCCTTCTAAGACAATGTTAGAGGATTGGCAGGGAGGAGAAGACTGTAAGATATTGAACCCAAGACAGGAGTTCCAGAATTGAGAAAAAGTTAGGTGAGCTGGAGTTGGGTAAAGGAAGCAGGGTACTTGTAGCTGAAGGGGAGGAGCAGTCATGAGAATGATAAAGCAAGGAGGGAGCAACAGATAATTTGACCATAGTAGATATATCATGATGTTAATTATAGGGAGAGCAATGATTTAGGTTTAGCTGCATGAACACAGGTTATTGGCCCTATCCTCCTACATCTTGCTAAATGAAACTCTAGGAAAATACACATGGCCCTAGTACAAGCTTCAGGGACATGTTGAAAAGTGAAAGGTTTTAATCAGGTTGGGAGTTGTTACCAAACTACAGAGGTAGAATCAAAACAGCTTAAAAGACAAATTAAGCTTGAGGAACTGTCACTGTGCTGGCTGGATGAAGTTATGGGTCTGACTTACAAAAGAGCCAAAAATAGCTCTGAGGCTATGGACAAGATTCAGAAGCAAACACACCTTTGGTCAGAAAAGATTATATAACAGTGTAGAACCTGCAGATGCCAGTAGCATCTTAACTAGCAGAAATCAGTAGAGACCAGAGCAGATGGCAGTACAAGGAAGAAGGTAGGCCACCAAAAGATGGCAATGACAGCATTTTTGCAAGGAAACATCAAGTGGTAATTTTGTAGGCAAAAGAGAAAATCCATCTGAATATAACTGTGGATATTCCCTTTCTTACAACATGAGAATCTGTGGCAGAGTGAGCACCTCTATGTACAAAGAGGAGAACCTTATTTACTTTGTTATTCTGTGTAATTAAATACCTTTGAGATTATTGTACTCTGCTTTGTTCTGGTAAAAAGAGAAATATTGGATGGAATCTTGTGAGCTATGGTATTGAAAATATGCTTACTCAAGCAAATTTTGGACCTGGTTAACTTTCAGGGGCTTATATTTGAGGAAATCCAAGCTGAAAAATATGGCTTGTAAATGGACCTAAGCTGCCTCAAGTTTACTTCAAGGACTACTATATGAGGTACAGTATAGGGGATCTGGAATTATAGGAGGTAAAAGCCATAGTGCTGGTGGGACAGAATATTTTGAGTAGATAAGTGTTGGAAGAAAACAGTAAAGCAGAACTCAGTGGTGGGGAAATGGGAGGTATAATCATTCTCAAACACAGAGATACTTTTTGAGAGTTTGATTGGTACCCTTGGCTTGACTGTTGGTAACAGGGAAATCCTAGGTATATTTTAACCTGGTAGGTATCTGTCCATAGGCTGACAAGGAAGGAAGTATCTTCTTCAGAGTTCCTACTGTTACAAAGATTCAATTTCTAGTTAGAAAAGCAATTACTAAATTCCTGTTGTGTGCAGAGGATCATGCTAGGAATTTTTTTTTAGCAAAACCACAGTCCCAATCTCCATGAAGTTTACAATCTAGTAAGAAGTTATGATACATATTTAATCACTAGAGGGAGCTCATGAGTGAGTTCAAACACTTGTTGCATCCCCATGTTGCTATGGTAGCATCACTATGGCAACCACACTTGTACAGTAAGGAGGCCAGACTAATGGTGGTGTCTTTGACCTGCCCCTCTTCCTTCCTTTCCTCCCTCAATCCTATCTCCCCTTACCACCAAGAAGGTTTTGAAGCACACGTAAGAAGTCTGACACTCAAATTCAGATAAAAAAAATCAGTATTCTCTCTCAGACTGTACACTTTCTGAACTCATTTCGTTAGGGCAAGATTCTTAGCCCATGGCCTATGCACTTGCTAAAGTTTTTTTTTGATATACATATTTTAATATAATTAATTTCCTTTGTGATCCTATTCATTATATTTTATACATTTAAAAACATAATTCTAAGAAAGGGGCCATGGGTTTCATCAAATTGCTGAAAGAATTCATATACATAAATACACCCTTACCTTTCATCTTAGAATTAATACTGTGTATTGGTTCAAGGCAGAAGAGTGGTAAGGGCCAGGCAATGGGGGTTAAGTGATTTGCCCAAGGTCAAATATCTAGAAAGTGTCTGAGGCCAAATTTGAACTAGTCTCTAGTCTCTACGCCTGTCTCTCTATCCACTGAGCCTGCCCCCTCCATAATATTTTTTAAAAAAGGTTAAGACCTCCTGCTTTATGAATATCTTTCTATTGTTTTCATATAGAATCATCTCAGAATTTTATCTCTGTGTGACTCTGTCTAGCTACCAGCTCAGCTTTGATGAACAAAAATTATCTTTTTGAAAGAAGAAAACTGTCTCTTTTTCTTTTTTAAGCTCAATTCAATAAAAGTATCAAACAGTCTGGATTTTGTTGGCCAACAACTTTTTATCACAGGTTAATGGCATAAGCAGGAAAGTGAATAAAAGAAAAAGTACCAAGTTTCCAAACTCTGGTTGCTATTCAAATAATCTATAAGGAACAATGGGAGCAAGAAGTGAAGGAACCGATGTATCAAATAGGGAACTCAAAAACTGTTGGCTTGTATATTCCACAATTTCTACTATACTTAACTAGTGTGTTTTAGATATTTTCTGTTGACTTAGTTTCCCAGAATTTTGCCCAAAAAAGTCCAAAGAACAAAAATACCTCAACTCCAACATTTTGTCCTTTTGCAGGAGGTATTAAATAAAATATGATTTGATAGAAAAAATAGGGAACTCAGCTTCTCCAGCAGTCAGTGAGTATTTATTAAATGCCCATTATATGCCAGTTACTATACTAAGTGCTGGGGATACAAGGAAAGGCAAAAGATAGTCCCTAATCTCAAGGAGTTCACAATCTAACAAGCAAATATTTGCAAGCAACCTTCTTCCAGATGCTCTCCAGTCCATCCTCTACATGGCTGCCAAAATAATCTAAGGCAAGAGTCTGAACGTGTTAGTTCCCTGGTCAAAAACCTTCACTGGCTACCCATTGCCTATGAGATAAAAATATAATGACCTTAGCCAGGCATTTGGGGTCATTTACCATCTGGCTCTCACCTATGTTTATTTCTTACCATTTCCCCTCTTGAAGTCTATATTCCAGCCAAGATGGATTACTAGCTATTCCCCAAACTCAATGGCTTATCTCCATATATTCACACAGGCCAGTCCTTCCTTGTACAGCTCCTCCTCATCTCTGCTCTCAAAACCTTGTCTTTTAAGTTTTGGACTCAGATGTTATCACCTTTATGAAGCCTTTCCCGAGAGATTCTTCCTACATTTTCCTTTTACTGTACTTCTTTACATCCGCTCCCAAAGGTATGCGCTTCTTTAGGAGAGAAACGATTTTGTTTAGGTTTTTGTAACTCCAGCATCTACCTAAACCTCACACATTATAGGTTGCTTAATAACGTTGGACTGAATCGAGCCAACTATTTATGGTGACTAATGGCCCAATGACAAGGTTTCCATTCACGGGTCTACCCAGCAACCAAACTCAATGGGATTTATCCATCTGATGAATCAAAGGCAAGGGACAAAGGCGAATCATTACTGTGCACTCCAAAACAGGACTTCTAAATGACTATGAGGAACCCTTGGCTAACCCCTGATTTACCATCGCGCTTCTATTCATACCACCACTCCTTCCAGATTCCTTTCTGTTCCATGTGCCCAGGGTCTTCCACAACCTCTCTATTACCTGTGAACTTCCTGCCCTGTCAATGCCATTTGTCAAGGACTGTGCTTTCTCTGTAGGCTATTACAACCCACCCCCACCCACCCCCTCAGTCAGGAGCAACCTTCCCCCTGTAGTTCACATGGCACTTTGCACCTCTCATATCATTACCATGAATAATTTCACGTTACTATTGTAACCTGACTTTTGGCCCCACCTGCAGGGGGAAGCGATTAAGGGAGGGCATTTACCCCCCAAATGGGAAGTTTTTACCCAACATTCCCCAAATTCCTGAAGGTCTTAACCTAGGACAATAGCTTGCTTTGTACGCATTGGATTATAAGCAACTTTAAGAGTCAGTGAGTTTCCCTATAACTGGAGAAGCTTGGGAAACACTTGTTAGGGACATTGTAGAAAGGCATCCAACTTCAAGGACGGCATTGAACTAAATAACCCTTGAGGTCTGGGATTCCATGTTTCTGTGGTTCCAAGTTGGAGGAGTATCAGAAAGGCAACGGGAGAAGAGAGTTCCAAGCAGGGCGTAGTAAAAGATGTCAAATGCTATAGAGAGCAAGGTCAGAGAAAAGAAAGATTGATAGGTTAAGTGACTAACGGAGTTCACACAGCCAGTAAATGGTGGGGCTCAGTCCTGGAACCTGCATCTTCTGACACCTTGTTCAGTGCCTTTCCACTACTTGATGCTGTGATAGAAGAGCAATAACAGTGGCTAGAGGGGTCATCAGGGCCACTTGAAGTTTTATTTTAAGTTGTGAGATTCCTATGTATTTCTGGAAGTAGAGGCATGAAAGGAACTGGAGATGTTGGAGGAGGGGTAGATAATGGGGGAACAAGATCACTGAGGTGGTAGAAGGAGATGGGAGAGAAAACAAAAATAGAAGTATTAGTCTCAAAAGGCAGAGATACCGCCTTAGGATTTAATCAGCAAGTATTTACAGCCATTCTTTTTTCAGCAAGAATCTCAAAAAGGGTTAATTCCTATTCTTGCTTTTTTTCTTTTTATCTTCAAAATTTAGTACCAGTAGTTACTGAATACTTGTTGGTTTAGATTATTCTAGAATAGCTTATTCTTAGGGTCTCAGGTATCAATACTTAAACAATTCATTGCTATGGTTGCAGTTGAAGCACAAATCAGGTCTTAATTCGGGCCAATATCAGAACCAGAGGGCTTCCAGGAGGAGAGGAAATATTTAAATAAGATTTTAGAATTGAAAGGGGATTCCAATATAATCATTTTTATAATCAAAGAAACAGAGAGGACCCAGAGAGGAGTAACTTGCTTAAAGTTAGGGACTAGTAAGTGACAAGACTAGACTCAGTGGATAGAGCACTGGACTTGCAGTCAAGAAGAACTGAGTTCAGATCCAGCTATCTGTGTGACTGTGGGCTAGTCACTTAACCTCCTTTTGCCTTGATCCCCTGGAAAAGGAAATGGAAAACCACTTCATTATCTTTGCCAAGAAAACTTCATGGACAGTATGGTCCATGGGATCATGAAAGGGTTCATGTCTGAATGATGGAACAATAAGGACTAACTGACCTTGGGTAAAGGTCTGGCTAAGGTCCACTTCTGGACAGCTTTGAGGGATTGGTGGGTGGGACTTTTTGTAGGTAGGAGGAACCTGGCTTGGAAGAATGAGAGATAGGGTTGCACCAGATATAGAGGATGCTGGACCAAAAGGATTGTAGATTTCCACGGGGTGGGGCTAATATGGTTTCCCCCCTCATCTTTGGATGTTGACTTCTTCTTACCTGAACACAGTGAGGGAATTCTGGGGCAGCGTGGAAATCTTTGGGACAAGTAGCTCTAATTTGTTCCAAGAAGTCTTGGATTTCTCCCCTTCCCCCAACTCCTTCCCTCATCTGAAGGATCCTTGGTAGCTGGGGCTGAGCTTTGTCCCCATCCTCTTTGTGTGATAATTAGCACATTGGCAAGCTCCTCGTGCCACCTCCAACAGTCCAAATGCCATAGTAATTCTCTTCTCCTCTTGCTCCCTTTTGACATTTCAGCAGCCATTGTTTGATGGCTAATTGCCTGACAGATCACACTGCTCAAAGCCGGGGCTGCTCCCAGCCCCCATCTGTGTCCAGTATTCCTTGGGGCGGCTCAGAGGCATTCTCCCACTGTTCACAGTGGCTCAGTGCCCACAGGCAGGCCCAGGAATAAAACCCAGGCCACAGGTGCCAGGCAGCTCTTTGTTAGGACGCCGTGGGATAGCCACTTTAGCGTGTGTGTGTGTGTGTGTGTGTGTGTGTGTGTGTGCGTGTGCGTGTGTGCAAGGCATAACTAATCTGTGTGTCCCGGGGTATGTGATTGCATCTGACTTTTAGGTCCCCCTTTCCGACCCCTTCAGATGCCCCAGACCAGAGGGTGGAGCAGTCCTTGGATTGCGGGGAGCTCCTCGGAGAAAAGCGCAGAAGTGAAGCTTTATCCAAAGGCTGGCATTTTTTCTCTAGAGAGGAGATAGAGGGAAAGACCAGATTGGAGCCACAGTTCAAGCCACAGGTTCTGGCCTCAGCGGTGATTTCCTCCTTTTACCCCGAGGAGACAGAAAAAAGGAGGGGGGAAAAGACAGGTCCTCCCCTGGGCCTCCGGGAAAACCTTCCTGGACGTCTCTTCCCCAGGCACTCTGCATTCCAGCTGCGGCGGCTGTGCCTTGGTCCATCCTGCAGCCTCCCGCTCCGACTTGGCTCTCTCCCTCCCCCCAGGGGAGAAATCTCTCCAGAAATCCATGTAAAAATAGATGTATTTCTAGATAAGCAGCGAGCCTGAAAAACGGCTGAGCCGGAGCCTGCGCTGCTGACAGAAGATCTATGTACCAAATTCCTCTTCAAAATCTATTTCTCCGGAGATTTATTCTTCCAGGGCTCTGCCGAGGTGGGGGGTGGGGGTGGGGAGGAAGGGAGAACAGGAGGGGCGGAGGAAGGACAGAACCACCCCAGTGCGTGCCCTGCGGACTGCTGCCCGGGGCGGTGCCCGGAAGGGTGGGCAGCTGCGGCCCCCTATTCTCTCCCGCCCCCCCCTCCCCCCCATCGTCCCCGGAGTGACTATTTCCCCAAGTGAGCCTCGGTCAAATTAGACGGACAACGAGCAATCTGAAGGCGGCCACTGCCTGCAGGGAGAGCCAGAGGAGGAAAAGTCAGCGCGGAGTGCCAGTGGGATTTGAATGGCAAAAAGGTCATTCGCATGCATTAGCCCGGCCCCGCCGGGGCGCCGCGCCGGGAGGAAGCCACGGTGATGCGCTGTGACACCCGTCCCAGCCGGCTCAGAGAATAAGTGATGGCTATATTTATGTTTCCATCTAAATGCATGGATCAAAGCAGACACTTTAATCTATTCAACAACAACCCGAGGATTAAAAAGTTGCAGGCAAATCACATTCTTAAATTGGTAATATATTTTTGCTTGTCAGTTGACAAATCATTTGAGAGAGTGACTCCGGGCCAGGATGAGGGGCCCAGGGACTTCCCCAGAGCTGACATTGCCTTCTTATTTCCTAGTGGGCTCTCCCCCACCTTGGCCTGCCAGTTCTTTTGTCCGTTGTCCTAGTTCCCGAGTTCTGTTCCAGGGCCTGGGACTCTCTGACAGCCAAATAAGAGTAGCCAGGGGGATGGTGGAGGCTTGAGATCACAGGATTATAGGATTAAAGCTGGAGGGCATCCTAGCTGATCTCAGGCTAGTACAGCTCTCTTATTTTATATATGAGGAAACTGAGGCATGGGGGTCCTGGCACCTGGAGAGAAGTAGGTT
The DNA here is from genome assembly GCF_027887165.1 of Monodelphis domestica. NCBI lineage: Eukaryota > Metazoa > Chordata > Mammalia > Didelphimorphia > Didelphidae > Monodelphis > Monodelphis domestica. The sequence continues at coordinate 234,480,869 of NC_077230.1, forward strand.
CTCTCAGATTGGGAAGATCCAGATTCAAATTCCAAGACAGCTACATTTTATCTGTGTGACCTTGGGTAGGTCTCTTTCCCTATTTTGGTCTTGATCTCGTTTGGAAAATGATTCAAGTTCTTTTTGACTACCTCCTATAGGCCTGGGTCTTCCTGAGTTGCTGCAGCCAATTTAATATGGCTCTCTGAATTTAGCTAGGCTGGTCCTTGAAGGACAGACACACAGTTCTTTGCCAGGCCACTACTGAAAGCCTGTCCAGCTTGGCTGGACCTGCCAGAGCTTGCTTTCCATTGGCGTACTCTTTCAGAACCCAGGGGTCCCTCCATCCATGCCAAAATGAAGCATCAGGCAATGGACTTTAGGTTTGGGCACAAACCTAATAAATGCTTTTGTGCAAATGTACTAATACCAAGTGGAGATTTAGCTTTTGTTTAATGTCACAGACAAGCCTGATGAGACCACTTAGACTCTCCTGCCTCATTCAAAGAGATAATAGTTACTTGCCTCCTAAATTTGAAGCCTTTCTTGAATTCGAGGCCCAGACTAAATGGTCCTGCTGGCTATCCTCTAATTGGTTCTGTTTTTGATTAAGCATAGTAATAAAGGGGGATGGAAAACTTTGGAATGAATAATAAGAAACGCTACATAATCTTTAAGTCCCTTCTGCTTTGCTCTAGAAAGTCTTTGGTCAGCTGGCTCATTCTTATCCACTTCAGTCCTTCCGTCCACCTACCTTCCCTCTCCTCCCCAAAGCTAAATCCTTGCTGCTGTATCTTCTGGCCTCCACGTCACGCTGTCTCTTCCTCTAGAAAAACTGACTCCCTGTCTCCCAGTCATCCTCTCTCCCCATCACTGGCACGCACACTTGAGGACATCAGTATAGGAGTTGATGCTCTCTTGAACATCCTACTTATTCTTTGGGTGGTTCTTCCCAAACTCCCATGATGTTCTTGTTATTTTAATCACCCATAGGGATGGCCATACCTTAGGCCTTGTCATTGGTTATGACTGTATTAACTCCAGGATTTTGAATATTGACATTTACCCTTTCTGATCATGATTTCCTGTCCATCCGAGTCTTCCTCTGCCTCACACAGCCCAAGACTATTCTACTTTTTCCATATAACTGCTAGCCACTCCATGCCTCTGCTCACCTGATCCAGGCAGGGTGATACCATAAAAAGAGGAAAGACATTGGAGGAAGCAGACAGAGACTTGGGTTCAGATCCCATGTCTGCTTAATAGTTATGTGACTATAAGCAAGTCATAACTCATCTGAGCCCCAATAACTTCTTCTTTAAAATGGGGCTATCCAGACTACTTTTGGCATGGGCATTAGTTACATAAAGCATGTAAAGTGCTTTGCAAACCTTAGATGTCATCAGCTGTGACTGTTAATCCATCACACAGGTTCTGGCTTCACTTTCCTCTCTTCAGGGTCTGGATCCTGAAGCTGATGAACCCAGTGAAACATCCTTCTGCGCTTTTGAATGCTTTGCCTCCATGGACTTTTTTCATTTGTGACCTTGCTCACCTTCAACTCTGAGTCACCCCAAGTGGTACGGTGGAAGCAATGTTGATTTTGGTTATTAGAGACCTGGAAACTAAGGCCAGAAATAGAAAATATTTTTGCTAAAGTCACACAGATAGTAAGGAGAGAACAGATATTTGAACTTAACTACTTGACTTGGCATCTTAAGTCCTTGACATTACATCACTCCACTACTCAATTCATCATCCATATTCCTCCTGGCTTAAAGTCTGCTTTCCCAAGAAGGCTCTTCCCTGGCTCTCTTTCCTCTCTTTATAATTTCTTTCCTTTTGTGAGTCCATCATCTTCCATGAGTTTAATTATCTTTATGTAGATGACTCTGGAACCCATATATCTAGAGCCAATCTTTCTTTGGATAAGCAAATGGCAAACCATTCCAGTATCTCTGCCAAGAAAACCCCATGGACAAAGTCCATGGGATCACATATAATGGGACAAGACTGAACAACAACAGCAATCTCTCGTTGGAGCTCCAGTTTGATGCTATTAACTGCTTGCTAGATATCTTCACTTTCTTTTGGTGCCTGACACTCCATGGATCCAAAATGGAATTCATTGTCTTTCTCCCAAACTCATCCCTACTCCAAACTTTCTAATTCCATTCTTCCTGGCACCCAGGGTCATTGTAGAATCTTCCCTTCCCTCACTTCCAATATCTACCTTGTCAGTTGCAAGTCTTTTCTATTTTACCTCCTCAACCTTTCTTATATCCATTCCATTCTCTTCACTCACATATATCAGCCACCACCCAATGTTACCTCTTGCCATAACTAATCCAATTGTTTTTCCGCTTTTCTATTTGGTTTTCTTGTTTCCAAGAAAGTCTGACTTCTCTGCAATTCTTTTTCTCTACATGGCTGCCAAAATAATCTGTCTAAGACACAGATCTATGTTATTTTTTTGCTCAAAAGCCATCAGAGGTTTCCCATAGGCCTCAGGAAGTCATCTAACCCACTTTCTTTGTTTGTATAGATATGGGAACTAGTTTCAGAGAGGTAAAGCTAATCTATCAATAAACATTTATTAAGTGCCCACTATGTGCCAGGCATTTTGCCATGCATTGAACATACAAAAAGGGGCAAAAGATAGCCCCTGCCTTCAAGGAACTTATGATCTAATGGAGAGAAAACAAGCAAGTAAATTTAGACACAACAAGCTATATACAGGATAAATAGGAAATAATTAGCAGAGGGAAGGCACTAGAATTAAGAGGGGTTGGGGAAGGCTTCCTATAGTAGGTAGTACTTTAGTTGGGATGTAAATGGATCCAGGGAGATCAGTAGTTGAAGAGGAAGAAGAGAATTCCTGGCATGGAGGACAAGCATAGAAAATGCTCAGAGCTGAGAGATGGATTGTGGAATAGCTAGGTGTTCAGTGTTGCTGGATCAAAGAATTTGCATTGGGAGTGAGGTCTGAGGAGACTGGAAAGGTAGATGGGGGCTAGATTATTAAGGGCTTTGAATGACAAACAAGCAAGTGACTTACTCAAGGTCCCAAAGGCTAAAACATGGTAGGATTCAAACAAGAAATCAAGTTTCCTGGTTCCCAGTGTAGTACTGTCTCTGCCATACAATTTCTCTGCCTTCGTATCTGTCAGGAGAGAAGAGGGGTGGAGAGAGGAGGTCAGTCTTATGCCCTTGTCCCAAGATCAGGGCCTTCCTACACTGGGCACCCTCCCTTCCTGTTCTACCTTCAGAGCCAGCTGGAGACTGGTGCAGAAGGCGCTGACTTTAACTTCTCAGAACGTTCATTTGTTCAAAGCGAGCAATTACTAATTAATTGGCGAGGGGCTGGAGTTCCCATCCCAGAACTGAGGCATGGTGGATCTGGCCATGTGTGTCTGAATGCGGATGGGGGGTAGTGGTGATGGGGGCTGGCACTTCCCGATTGTACCATCTGGCTGTTTGAAAATAATGAGCAGGTGTCCAGTTTAGGGAACAGGTAATTGCTGACGGACAGAGCTATATATTTCTGCATATGTTCCTGGAGCCAATCTGAGTCCCAGAGTAGCAGGGGGAGGGAGTGGGATTTGTTACAGTCAGATGATAATGAGAACATTCTCTAGAGGGAACTTACTTTCCTTTTAATTCTTCCATTTGCACAGTACTTTATACCTTTCAAAAGAGCTTTCCATACCCAGATCTTGTTGGCTCCTTACAACATCTCTGGGAGGCAGACAAGTTTCATTAAACCCATTTTACAGATGGAGAAACAAAGAAACAGTTTAAATGATTTGCCTAACATCACTGGTGGAAATAGAACAAAAACTCAGCTCTCCGGAGTCCCATATCAGTCCTCTTCCTATGACGTTGCAGGGCTTCTGCCTTGGGTTAGGGTCATGAATTCTTTATCAGTCCTACCCCTCCCCAGGGCTAGTGGCAGGGGATAGTTGTGGGTGGAGGGGGGTGGTAGGTGGGCATCAGAATATAGGCCAACTGAGAATGCAGTTTTACCAGGAAAGGAGACAACCTGTCTTTCAGAGAGACCCTGGAGCAGCCTGTTCTAAAGAAGTGGGAGGAGAGGGTTGAAAGGTGCCATTTTGATAGGACTCTTATGGGGAGGTTGGGCAAGGGAGTAGAGAGGGCAATGGCCATTGGCAGCAGGGACTTTGAGGGGTGGAATTGGTTGAGAGGATAAGACATTGCTCAATGCAGGCCAACGGAGAGCTAAGAAATGCCAAGATGTCCGTCTCCAAACTGCCATGGGGAGGAAGAACGCTCTTCCCAAGAAGTGGCCTCTCTCTCCATGATTCCGGAACGCTGTGACAAAGCTCTGCTGACCCTGTCCGAGTTATAGACGCTCTGGCCTGTTTATTTGTGTGAATACCAAGGTGTGTCTGAGTTGGTCTTCGGGGTGATAGGCGTATGATGTCTCCACTCGTGCGCAAATGCACGTTCCAGTGGACGTCCCCGTATCTTCATCATCATCACCATCATCAGTATGTAGAGGCATGAGGAAGCCTGTGGAGGCAATTAGACAAGCCTTATCTCTGCCTTCCGGGAGTTTCAAGTCCAAGATAAATGGATGGGATGAATGTATGCAGAACACATAGACAACTGAATAATACACTTTCAGCAAATGCACTAGTAGATAGATGATGCTAATAGCTGACATTTATATAGTCTTTTAAGGTTTGCAGGTCCTTTACATACATTATTTCATCTGAACCTTGCAAAACACCCTATGAGGGAGGTACTGCTATTACCAGAGTCCCCACCCCAAGCGGTTTGTTATTGCTGTTGTTGTTGTTCTTGTTTTATATCTATGATTTCAATGGTCTAGGGAACTCCCTGCCAGGAACTCCTCTACTATCACAGGGAAGCCCGATTGTGGCACTGAAGAGGGGAGCAACTTGTCCAGGATCCTACAGCTGATATGTGTCAGAGGTGATGTTTAAACACAGATTCTGAGGCTGGTATGTGGCTCAGGATATGGAGTCAGGAAGACCTACGTTCAAATCTGGCCTCACACATGTAATAGCCAGGTATCCTTGAGCAAGTCATTTCAACCTCTGTCTGCCTCAGTTTCCTCATATGTAAAATGGGAGTAATAATAGTACCCACCTCCCATGATTGTTGTGAGGATAAAATAACATAGGTGGCAGCTGAGTGGCTCAGTGGATTGAGAGCCAGGTCTGGAGATGGGAGGTCCTGGGTTCAAATCTGGCCTCAGATGTTTCCTAGTTGTGTGACCCTAAGCTAATCAGTTAACTCCCATTGCCTCGCCCTTACCTCTCTTCTGCCTTGGAACCAATACACAGTATTGATTCTAAGATGGAAGGCAAGGATAAAAAAAAACACATAATATTTGTAGGGATCTTTGTAAACCTTAAGGCAATACATAAATACTAGCTATTATTATTATTATCTGAAATTAACTCTCTAGCCACTGTACCACAATGCCTTCTTGTGACTTCAAGAAGAAATGGAGGCTCAGAGAGGTTGTGTGACTTGCTTACAGTCACATAACTTTTTTTTTTTTTGTAAAAACCCTCACCTTCTGTCTTAGAATTAATACTGAGTATTGTTCTAAGGCAGAAGAGTGGTTATGGGCTAGGCAATGGGGGGGTCAAGTGACTTGCCCAGGGTCACACAGCTGGGAAGTGTCTGAGGCCAGATTTGAACCCAGGACCTCTCATCTCCAGGCCTGGCTCTCCATCCACTGAGCCACTCAGTTGCCACCTAGTCACACAACTAAGGACAGTCAGAAGCAGACGTGTAGTCCAAATCGATCCAAAGATCCATTGCTCCAGCTCCCCACATTGCTCCTGAGACTTTCTGGCTGTGGAGGTCAGGAGTAGATGCCTTTGAGGGACAGTGAGGGGCATGAAGGGGCACTTACTACAGTTTTGTGCTTATGAGCTGTTGCCTCTCCCGAACCTCCCTAAATGCTCTGAGGAGGGAGCTCGAGGCTCTCTCTGGGGTGGTGATCCAGGAGGGATCTAGATGTGGGTGAGTCTAGATCTGTGTGTGAATGTGGATTAGTGTGACTCGAGGCGGGAGACGGTGGGTGAGCAGGCGGGGAGCCTGTCTGGGAGTGTGGGAGTGCAGCTGTGCAGAAGTGTGGGCTCTCCGAAGGCTTGTGCATGACTGGGGGAGTACATGTGTACAGTGCCTCTGTGTGGATGTCTGTGTGCATCTTCCGGGACGTGTTTGGGGGAGTAGAGGTCCCTGTGTCTGTCTGAAGCGACAGTAGGTTGGCCCTTGTCCCATCGGCACCCCGGCTTAGCCGCAGCCCTGGGTCCCCTGTGGATGTGCCCAGTGTCCTTAGAGGAAGCTCAACACCCCCCAAGCCAGCTGTCTTGTTGGCTTTTGTCTCTCTCGCTCACTTTGTGGGCCTCCTGATGCCTCTAGTTGCCATGGAAACCAAACTAGGTCTGATTCTTTCTGGCACCTCAGTCCCTGAGCTGGGAGCATTCTGGGTCAAAACCACCAGGGGGAAGCCTGAGTTGGGGGGTATAGAGGCAACCTGAGGATCCCTAGAGACTCTTCCCTGGGAATGCAAACAGTCGGCATCCAGATCCTTCCGGAGGCCCCCTTGTCTCTTCCAAAGAAGATAGCAGAGGATCTCTCCAAACAAAGCCACCGGGTCAATGTTGGCCTTGAGTCAGCACTATGGCTCTATTATTAAAAGTGCCTGAGCTGTTGACTCAAAAAAACACTGACCCAAAGAAAATATCCAAGGCATATGCTGATTTTACATCACTTAACATACATTTGCATAGCATTAATTTAATGTGTTAAATAGCATTTCTTGGAGAGAAGGCATGGTGTAGTGGGTGGAAGGTGGAGCTTAGTGTCAGGAAGGTTCAGGTTCAAATTCTGTGTAGCACAGGGTAGGTAGGTACTTGGCTCTAAGCAATTTTCTTAAAAAAATGTAGTTTTCAAAACCCCTTACCTTCCATCTTAGAATCCATACAAGGGTCGGTTCCAAGGCAGAAGAGTGATAAGGGCTAGGCAGTTGGGATGAAGTGACTTGCCCAGGGTCACACAGCTAGGAAGTATCTGAATCCAGATTTGAACTCAGGATCTCCTGTCTCCAAGGGCTGTATTTATCCATTCAGCCTCCTAGAGGCTCAATCTAAGCCACTTTCAAAGACTACAACTTTGCAGAGTAGCTACTGTCCTGCATCAGCAGAGGGAGTATCTTCACAGGGCATTCCCTGTACCAATAAAATCATAGGCCTTCAGCGTTGGTGAAGATGTGGCACTTGTGCAGAGCCGGCTGGCCAGCTCTCGGGGAGCTGCTTTTTCCCCCCTCTTCCCAGTGCCCAAGGACATTTTTTGCATGCCCCACCCCTCTGTCCAGCGGCCCAAAGGCAGCACTTTCTCCCTCAAGTCTTTGGTAATCCAGGGGCTCCGACAGCTTGAATTTGCCTGCTGGACACTGGAAGCCGGCAAAGGTTCACCACCTCTAGGTCACCAGCTCCACGCCCTCCCCAGTCCTCAATTCTGGGGTAGTCTAGTTTCAGAACTCTACAGATATATGATAATGAAGATTCTAAAATCCCGCAGGAGGAAGCGGCTTCAGAGGTCATCATGTCCAACCCCTACCCAAAACATCATTTCTCTAGCTTTTGGGCGGCACCTCCAGTGATAGAGGTCTTTTGACCTGGCTAGACAGCTGTTCCGTTGTTGGACAGCTCTAATTGTTAGGGAGCTCTTCCTTATGTTGAAATGGAATCTGCCTTTTTGTCATTTTCATCCATTAGTCCTAGCTTTGTCCTCCGGGGCCACATGGGATGAGCCTAATCCTTCTTCTTCATAACAGCTTTCCCAGTGTCTGAAGACAGCTATCGTATCTTCTCTTCTCCAGGCTAAAGTCATTTAACTATTTCTCATATGATACTGTTTTAAGTTGCCACATTCTCCCAGACATTTACCTCTGGATGGAGTTTGTCAGAGTTCCTCTAATAATATGATGCCCAGAACGGAAGAAAGTCTCTGAACCTGCTCTGTCCAGTTATCAACCCCTGTTCTGTATACCTCAGGAGCTCAGTGGAGTCGGATCTCATCAGTGTGGTCACCTTCTCCTCCAAGGGAGAAATCGCCACCACCCCTTCCTGCCTCAGGGCCAGATTCTGTGTCCTTTCATGAAACCTTCCTAACAGATACCCTCAATATGCCTGAGGTCTTCCTTCCCTTCTAATGTTTTGGGAATATCAGTGTTATGCCAGGTTTTCTTTCTGTTTTCTTTCAGTCTTGTGACATAACTACTTTTGTTATTATACAATCTTAACAAATTTTGTTTAAGCCTTACCTTCTATCTTAGTATCTTTTCCAAGACAAAAGAGTATCAAGGGCCAGGCAGATGGAGTTGACTCACCCAGGGTCACACAGTGGTATTATACAATATATATATTTAAACTCTTAACCCTTTTGTCTTAGAATCTATACTAAGTATTGACTCCAAGGCAGAAGAGAACATTAAGGGCTAGGCAATGCTGGTTAAGTGACTCACCCAGGGTCATAAAGCTAGGAAGTATCTGAGGCCAGATTTGAACCCAGGTCCTCCCCACTTCAGGTCTAGCTCTCTATCCACTGAGCCATCTTGCTGTCCTGGTATAATACAACCTAGATAATGTGTTATATAATTTCTTACCTGAAAGTTTTCACTGGTAAGATGCTGCTGTCCACTTATATTCATTATCCATTGTTCCATTGCTCTTTGAGATATTTGTAATTGTGTGCTTGTGTGTGTGTGTTTTTTCTTATGAGATCCAGGTGTTTCATGGTTTGCAGCTTTGCGGTATTACTATTGTAATAATTTTAGGGTTGTGACCTAATCTAAATTAATTTGGTCGCCAGAGAAAATCCCAAATAAAATACCCAAGTTAGTTTGGAAATAAATTTATGGTGATTTTAATTAATATAGAGGGAAGGAATTAAGGAGAAGAGAGAGAAAGAGGGTATAGGATTTCTCCCACCTGGTCTGTGCCAGGGGGAGTTCAAAGACCTCCACCATGAGGTCTTTGGAGAAGATTAGAGGCTTTTCTAAGAGGATAGTGTTTGGAAGGTAAAGGAGAAAAGAATCAGCCTAAACTCTGAGAGAGATCAGTGAAGATGCCTCACCTGAACTAGGCTACTCAGCCTAGTTTCCAGTATAGTACCAAGGAAAACTTACTGCCAAACCTGGACAATAGTTTCCACCATGCCAAGATGCCAAAATGCTCAGCAAGCTGCCGCCAGAGCCACCTCTCTGCAGAAAGAGGCCACAGAGAGAAAGTAATGTGAAATATATAGACGGTTTTTACATCACTTTCCTGCGTCTCACATGTACCAATGGTAGCTTAAGCTTGACTTAGGACAGCCCAAGGGGTCTGTCAGTTGTTTCTGATTTGTCATTTTCTAGCACATGTCTGTCATAGGCCATCCTCCTAGATACTTAATCCTTAAGTAGGGGTGTAGACATTCCTGTTTTTGTTAGGCTAAGTAGGGTGGAGTAATCTAAAATTCACACTATCCACAATGAAAAAGTATATATTAAGCATTTACTTTGTGCCTGGTGTTATGCTAAGCATTAAGGATACAAATTAAAAAAAAAAAAAGAGATACTCCTGAACTGAAGGCATATCCTGATAGGAAAAGACAATATGTATCCTGGGAAGGATACTTTGGTCTAGGAAATCATAGGGATGTGAATGAAGCAATGGGACAGTCAATTGACATTCCCTTTCCAGAAGGAATGTTGGTATCAATTTGATTATGGTTCCTAGACTAAGAGGTAGAAGGTATATGTGTGTATGGAAAGACACTATCAGAAATTCAGAAGACATTTGGGATGAAAGCATGTGGTTGATTATTTTTCTTCTTTTTTTTAAATCCTTATCTTCTGTCTTGGAATCAATACTAAGCACTGATTACAAGGCAGAGGAGTGGTAAGGGCTAGGCAATGGGGATTAAGTGACTTGCCCAGAGTCACACAGTTAGGAAGTGTCTGAGGTCAATTTTGAACTCCTGTCTCAAGATCTGTCTCTTTATCCACTGAGACATCTAACTACTCCTATATAGTTGATTCTTAAGCCAGTTAGATATAATAAGATAATAAGATCTCACTACTCCATGACATAGTTCTGGATGCTATATTTATATTGATAGTCTAAGATCACATTAACCACTATATATTACTGGTGACTCAGATGGACCTTACAGTTTATTTGTACTTCAGATTTTCCTCAGATAAGCCCTTCCATAGCCATCTCTCCCCCAATTTGTATAGTTAGGCTACATGAATATACATAGGACTTGACAGATCTCTATTGAAGTTCATCTTTCGGGAATGTGGTATATAAGAGAGAGAGAGTTTGCCTTAGAGTCAGAAAGACAGAAAGACTTAGTTCAAATGATATGATATCACAGGCCAGGGCAAAAAGCAAAATTGTATTAACCTTATTAGTTATTTTAACTATTTAACTATTAGTTTAACCCAAAACCCCGTTTTTGGATTCTTATTGTCATCTTTGTGCCCTCTTAGTTTATCATCTTCAAATTTTACAAACACGTCTTCAATATTTTTCATTATCCCTGTCATTTATGGAGGTGCTGAACAAAACTAGGCCTAGAATAGATGTATATAATGCACTACTAGAAAGCTGTCTCCAAGTGAATATTGATCCATTGCATAGTCAGGTGGAATTGAATCTGCCTGGGTTTACACAACCATGGAATAGCTGAGCTGTTAGTGATGTTGTCAAACACCTTAGTGAAATCTCCTTATGTCTACTCTATTCCTCTAATCAATCAGTTTGGTAATTGTATTAAAATAGGAAGTCAGATTAGTTTGGCTTAACTTGTTCTAAGTGAACCCATAGTGATTCCAGGTAATCACTTTTTTCTCTTTTTGAATACATTGTTCATGTAGAAATTCATTCTAGAATTTTGCTTCAAATTTAAGTTAGCCTCATTATTTTGTAGTTTAGAGAGTATTCCTTCTTTTCATTAAAAAAATGGTACTTCCAAAAAATATTTGTAGCTGTACTCTTTATGGTGGCAAAGAATTGGAAAATGAGGGGGTGTTCCTTGATTGGGGAATGGTTGAACAAATTGTGGTATCTGTTGGTGATGGAATACTATTGTGCTGTAAAGAAGGATTTCTATAGGAACTGGAAGAACTTCCATGAACTGATGCAGAGTGAAATGAGCAGAACCAAAAGAACATTGTACGCTGAAAGTGAAATGTGGAACGATTGAATGTAATGGACTTTGCTAACAGTAACAATGCAATGATTCAGGATAATCCCAAGGGCTTTATGAAAAAGAATGCTATCCACACTGAGAGAAAGAACTGTGGGAATAGAAATGAAGAAGAAAACATATGATTGATCACTTATTTATATGGGTACATGAATTGATATTTTTGGTTCTGGATCTGTACTTCTATATTTCTGGCCCTAACCTTTTTCTCCAGCCTTCTCTCCCATTCCATTCCTGTGGTTGTCTATAACACAATCATGCTGCATGATTTCCATCTTAAGATCGCAAATTTTCATATGACTTTATATATATATATATATATATTATATATATATATATATATATATATATATACACACATGTATTTTCCTACCTCCAAGCCTTTGCTCATGTTGTTTCCTCCACTTGGACTGTTCTCCTAACCATCCCCATCTGTCAAAATCCTAGCTAGGACTAAGACAGAACAAAAGCTACCTCTTCCATGAACTCTTCCCAGGTTTTTCCAGTCCAGGAGTGGAACACAGGACCATAGATTTAGATTTTATTTTAAATACTTTAATTCAAAGAGCATTCAGTCTAATCT